>NC_034195.2:17736732-18016030 GCF_002021735.2 Oncorhynchus kisutch | reverse complement strand
AAGCTGACATCAGCAAGATGGGGGGGCCTTTTCATTAGGAGGGACGTCTAACGTGAGAGAGAATAAAGTAGATGTCACGGGTCAAAATTTTGATTGATGACCCTATGTGAACCTATGTGAACTCTATGTGAACCCTATGTAGTGATGACGTGTGCATGTCTTCTGGTCAGGCAAGCCTGGTTAGGTGGGGGCTATGGGGTGAGTAAGGGTCCATTTGACAGGCCGTTAATGATTGATGACCCAAGCCTGATTTATGACCCTATGTAATGATTTATGACCCTATGTCATGTAGAAGGGTGCATGCCCAGGGGGGTTGGTGGGGTTGAGTAAGTGACCATGTGTCAGGTCAACCTGTTACTGTTTCTCACGGTTTGGGTTGGTTAAGGCCCCTTATAAAGCCGCTGAACAATACCTGTTTAAGAGTGCACAAGATCTTAAGAATAACCATGGAATTTGGGATCGGTACCAAAGCAGTGATGACTGTAACAACTGAAACAGGCCTTCGGGTTGCCCATAGAGCAAGGGCAAAGTATCAACCAGCAATATATGATGCGCCAAAAAAACGTTTTTTAAATGTGTATAGAACCCAAATACCGCCAGCAAATGCTCTGACAGATCAAGTGTTGATGTCTAATGGCCAGCAGTGGGGGTATCGGTTTGATTACCTGGCCTGTAGAGTGACCCTCTATACGGTAGATGAAGGAGAAGAATATACAGACCAGACTGTAGGCTTGGAATATGGTGTTGAAGACTGGTCGGTTTTTCGCAAGGTTGTGTGTCCTGAACTGAGCCTTATCACCAAGGGGTATAGTGTGTTCACGGGCCACGAGACCCGTTGGGAAGGTACCCCGGACTCCTCAGGACAAATATTTCACAGGGTGAAAATACAAAGAAAGAATGGCCGACCGTGCGGCAGCGTGGAGTTCTATATCGGCACCGAGGCAATCCGAAACCACAAACTTAGGGGTGGTGGCCTGACTGGGGATACCCGACTGCGTCTGCTTATTCCTTTTAACAGTTGGGATGTACTGGAATTGAAAATGTTGCAACCGTTGGATGCTCTCTTTGTACAGAGCCAACAGCGTCAGAGCCTTGTTCATTTAAAGAAGTGCATAATATATACGAATCGTAAAGATTACGATGCAAAAGAGCCTCAAGAAGATACAGCGTCAGAAGAAAACTAAGTAAGCGGATGCTTTAACCCCGCCCCCCCAGATACCCAAGGGTCTTGTTCTACAATAAAAAGAAAAAAGCAGCCAGTTCTTCATTTCAGCATACACCATGGATCTCCAGACCATCTACGAGGAAGCCACTACGTCATGGGGGCCCGACACTAAAGACTCTATGCCACGAAGCCCTACACTCTACGCACCCCTGGCAAGACCCGTGACACCCCCGACATTTACCCAGCCTGAGGATGTGTTTGATGGGGTGGCCAGTACTATTTTTGTGGATACAATCAAGGCCTCTGTAGCTACACTTTTAAACGTGGTGATTGGCGAATATATACGAGAAAAATGCATCGGCTGTGAGATCAATCATCCCAGCCAGCGTCGTCATCCTTGCCTCTACGACCCTCCTAGATACTACTTTTTCAATCATTTTGAGGAGCTGGTGAAAAGACTGTGGTCCTGCCGTTTTATACCAGCGCTGGTCATCGCCCTGGAGTCTATGGGTATTGCGCCGTCTATCCCTAGAGTTTACGGGGTAACCGAAGCCTTCCTACATGAACTGAAGGAGGCCCTCTTCATCCATGAGAAACTCAAAGAAATCCGACACACCCTGGTGGACGACAACAAATACAGGGAAGCTGTGATGGCTGATGTGATGCTTTTCTGGCTCAATAAATCCCAAGAGACCGAGTGACATTTTGTTTATTTAGAGCTATGGGTAACTATGTGTCTACGATGTTTGAGCGAATAAATACATTTTTTCTTTGAGAGACCTTACAAATGTTATGCATCAGATTATTGAAAATAAAGTGAACAATGTAAAGTTCTACACAACCCACAATACAGGGGTTATTGTAGAGCGTGTGTTAAAAATGGAGCAAATCATGAAACATGTCCGACATACGGGCGAGAGTTTACAATGGTCACATATGGTATCAAGGCTTGTTGAGGATTCTGAAGAACTAGAAATAACTTTGGCTAAGATTTTACATTATTTGTTTGAACCACCCTTTAATGTGAATGTGTATCATATTTGTTGTTTATATACTTATATATCAGACGTGTGTGTTTTAAAAATTCAGCGAAACAAACCTGTAAATCTAAACAATATATACAGGGTGTTGCATGCTGTGATTGTTGAGAAAACGGGGACTTGTATCTTGCAACAAATCCTGAATTGTCTGTATACGTAATAATTGTTGCATTCTTAAAATAAAAATTCACAAACTGAAATGTTGTCGTTATATGAAAGTGGCTCATTACAGTTATTGTACCTCAGAGAGGCAAGAAGGATGGCTGAGCAGCTGTTGAAAAACATATATTATAATCCCTCTAACCCCGGGTCTTATGGGGGTAAAGAGCGTTTACAGAGAGCTATAGTCGAAGA
This sequence comes from Oncorhynchus kisutch, assembly GCF_002021735.2. NCBI lineage: Eukaryota > Metazoa > Chordata > Actinopteri > Salmoniformes > Salmonidae > Oncorhynchus > Oncorhynchus kisutch. Next base: position 18,013,471 of record NC_034195.2, on the reverse strand, counting down.
AACAGGTAGTCTGTTAAGCGATGCTAAAGTGAATGAATGGTTATCAGAGCAAGATGCCTACACTCTACATAACCTGTAAGAAACATTTTCCAAGAAATAGAGTTTTTTCTACGCATCCATTATCCCAATTTCAGGCGGATCTATGTGACATGCAGTCCCTTGCCGATAAAAATGATGGAAATCGCTACATGCTAACGGTTATAGATATTTTCTCTAAATTAGCCTATGTAAGGGTGTTAAAAAATAAGAGCGGGGCAGAGGTGACCAGGGCCTTTGAATCGATCTTGAAGGCAGGAGGCGCCCCCAAGAAAGTGCAGACGGATGGCGGAAAAGAATTTTTTAATAAAACATTTCAGAAGCTAATGAATAAGTATAATATAGTACATTTTGCTACAGGCTCTGATTTGAAAGCTTCGGTTGTGGAACGCTTTAATAGGACTTTGAAAGAGCGGATGTGGCGCTATTTTACAGCTCACAACACCAACCGATATACAGACATAGTTCAGGATTTAGTAAACGGTTACAACCACAGCTACCATAAGACTATACGTATGAAGCCCTCGGAGGTCTCTTCGGAAAACTCTTTTCAAGTCTTTAAAAATATGTATGGTTTGTTCCCACTTCGCCGTAAGAAAAAAATGACTTTTAAATTCCTAGTGGGTGACTTGGTGCGTATATCAAAGTTGAGGGGTGTTTTCGACAAAAAATACGAACAAGGCTTTAGCTCGGAGTTGTTTACCGTTACCGAATGTCTGCCACGCATTCCGCCGGTCTACAAATTAAAAGATTATGACGGGGATCTTATAGAGGGATCTTTTTATGAGAAGGAATTACAGAAGGTCCAGTTGGGTAAAGACAAAGTCTTTCACGTGGAGGAGATTCTAGATCAGAAGAGAGAAAAGGGTAAAAAATGGTTACTGGTCCGCTGGAAAAACTGGCCTCAAAAGTTCAACAGTTGGGTATTGGAGCAGGATGTGGTGGAGGCAACGGGGGTTAATTTAAACCCCTAGTCATGATAACTAGCGCATCATTCGCGTGTACACAGTTGGGCATCATGGAACACAGCGGCTTCTACCTGACTCTCCCCAGTAATGCGTCGGCACAGATATATCGTAATAATCAGAGTTCGAAGTATACAACCAATTTTCCAAAGCCTATAGAGTTATCAGAGGCTTGGGAAGTAGGTCTCAGCGAGATTACATACCCCCATAGTTGGTATAATATCAAAGCTAAGGACCGTGATTTTTATTGCAAAAGGTTCTCGGAACCTGCGAAACTTATTAAGCTTAAAAAAGGTTTCTATAGAACCGTCGACAGGATCGTCTCAGAGTTGAATGAACACCTAACCCTGAACAAGATGGAAATATTCCTATTCTACAATCCAATCCATAAAAGGATACAAATCTCAGGGCCTGCTAACGGAGGTATAAAGACCAGCGGTAATTTATCCTACATGTTGGGGATGGGTCCCAATAAATGGACGTATGTGAACGATAAATTATTCCCATTCCCTGCGGATATACATGCAGGCTTTTACAACATATTTGTCTATACCGACATCATAACCTATCAAAGGGTCGGAGACAGCTGTGTGCCCCTCCTGCGAACAGTTCATATAGACGGCAAGGATGGGGACATCGTCACTGTCAATTATGACAAGCCGCACTACGTACATGTCAGCAAGAACTATATTGAAAACATTCTGGTTGAGCTTAAAACGGATCAGAACGAAAACATTGAATTTACTTATGGTAAAACGATTGTAAAACTCCACTTTAGACCCACCAAAACCTCTCTACATATATAATAGCTGTATTATATTTATAAACATAATACAAATAAAAGGGTTATGGAGCACCATCAGCTCGACCCTAACCGTTATGTTTCATACTATGTGGATCAAGTGGGTAATGGACTACCAGGATATCATGGAGCGCCGACAATGTATGGTTCGGGGATAGGAGGTATATTCCGTAACCTCTTCAGGATGGTTTTACCGTTTATGAAGAGAGGCTTCAGCATAGCCAAACCACATTTAAAATCAGCGGCTAAAAATATAGTAAGTGAGGTTGTAGCCAATGCTATGACCCGAAGGGCGTCACCAGAGGTGGAGCATCAAGAAGGCTCGGGGCTTATGATATTGTCTCGAAGGCCAAAAAAGAGACCCCCTGGTTTAAGGCGTAGACCTGCACCTAAAAAGCGGCGGTTAACTGTTAAAAGAACCTCAGTAAGTCAAAGACGGGGTAAAGTGAGGAGGTCTGTACCAAAACAGGCTAAAAGAATACTAGGAAGTATTTTCTAAAAGAATAAGTGACATGGCTCTTTTACATCGAATGTCCTCTGAAGCTATAAAGACAGAACTTGATCTTTTCACGGCACCGTTAACGCAGCATTCAATAGATAGATCCAGTTATGTGGAGATAGCCCCTCTCTCTGCTATTACCGATAACGGGCCTATCGAATTTTTCATACCAGGCCATGGTGACAACTATCTGGACCTCAACAACACCTTGGTGCATTTACGTCTAAAAGTGACCAAAAGAGATGGGTCTAATATTGCAGACGATGCCAAAGTGAGTCTCATTAATTACCCCTTGGCCACCATTTTCTCCCAAGTTGATGTGACTTTGGGTGAACGCCTAATCAGTCAAAGCAGCGCTACATACCCTTATAGAGCCATCATGGAGTGTTTACTAAACTACTCCGAAGACACTCTCAAAACCCAATTTAGCGCCGGGCTGTTTAGCAAGGATACTGCAGGAGCCTCTATGGAATCGACAGACCCTTCCACCGGTGCAAACAAAGGACTAGCGGCACGAGCTCGCTACTGCGCCGAATCTCGAGAGTTTCATTTGCTAGGCCCTATACACTCTGACATTTTCTTTCAAGAACGGTTACTCTTAAATTCGGTTGATTTAAGATTAAAATTAACCAGGGCCAAGGATGATTTTTGCCTGATGTCTCCCCAAGACGGGGATTTTAGTTTGAAAGTGTTGGGGGCAACCCTTTTTATTAAAAAAGTATCTGTATCTCCGGCCGTGCGCCTGGGTCACTCACATGCTTTGATGAAAGGAAATGCCCTTTACCCTCTCCAAAGAATTACCATGAAAACCTTTAGCATACCTGTGGGCAGTAGAATCTGCAGTCAAGAAAACCTATTTCTAGGCCCTTTACCTAGATATGTGGTTATAGGTCTGGTTGATCACGCCTCTAATACGGGCAGTTTAGATAAAAACCCCTTTAATTTTCAGCACTTCAATGCAGAGTATGTAGCGCTCTGTCAGGACGGACGTCAGGTTCCGGCGAAGGCTTTCCAACCACAATTTAATAACAACATATCTGTGCGAGAATTTTACAATCTATTCCTGGCTACAGGGCGACATCTAAAAGATCTCTCTTTACCTATTGACAGAAATGATTTTGCAGAGGGTTACACATTGTATGCTTTCAATTTATCACCTGATGATGACACCTCAGGAAATCTGTCTGTGGTGTCCCAAGGTAACCTCAGGCTGGAAATGCGTTTCCGTACACCTTTAACCTGTACAGTTAGCATGATTGTTTACGCATGCTCTGATTCAATCTTGGAAGTGAATGCCCGAAGACAGGTCTTAGTGGATTATTATTAAGGACCTTTGAACAAAGACATGAATACCCAAGAGTTGGACGGGCTCATGAGCCGCTTGATTGGAAAACAATTTTGTGGAGTGTTGGCTTGTGATGAATTACCTATGGAGATATGGTCTGAGAGGCCTGCAATGTTTATTGTCAATACCCATCCTAAACACATGCCTGGTGAACATTGGCTAGCTATGACATTAGAACAGGAAGGTGGACGAAAAATCTCAACTTTTTTTGATTCCTATGGCTTTCCCCCCGGTTTTTCACATTTCCCTAAATCTATTAAAGATTTTTTGACCCTAAACGGTACAAAGATCTACTACAACATCAAACAAGTGCAAGATAACCTTTCCACTACATGCGGTCACCACTGTGTATTTTACCTGTGCCAAAGAGCCCGGGGAGTTTCTTTTGAAGATGTTATGTCTCTTTATAAGGATGATTTAAGAAGTAATGATAACCTTGTATCTTGTTTTGTTAGAAAATATCAAAAGTGTTCAAATGTGTGTCCTTTAAGAACGCGTAATCAAGGCGTATGCTCACGTCATATGTTTCAAGAATGCCACAAATGTTAACTTGCTTATTTTTCAAAAAAAAAATGTATTGAATTTAATCATAGTCATTCAAAAGTCATTTTCAAAAGTCTAACCACGCCGAGAGATCGGGTTTAGGAAAAGGTCCTGAGACGTTCATGGGAGTAAATGAGTTAGCATCATCGCTTTCATATGGGGCCGGTGTCGTTGGGGCATCTTTAGGGGTGCTGTATCTCGTTGAAGGCTTTTGTTTTAAAGCTTGAATCTGTTGACGAAGCTTATGGTTGGGTACACCGGAGAGGGGGATGTTGAGGATTGCCAGGGCCTTAAGAAACTGACGCCAGCCGGGAGGCCTTCGGTCATCAGCAACCTTGTGGGCAGCCGTGGTACTTTTAAGCAAGTCCTGCATATGGGACCCCCTAACCACAGAGCCCTGAAGGATAAACTCTCCAGAGTCGTTCCAAGCAGCTATCCCCTTTGAGTCTTTTATCTTGTTCATAATGTATTTAACATTCTTCCTGTTACGTAAAGGCACATGTGTCAGTAGGTCATGCATAACTTTATCTTCAAATGGCATTTGAGCTTCACCCGACATATTATCTCCACTAGGTAAGATCGACGGTACAGGCCTTACAGGGGCATGGCTATCGTTAGGTTCGACATCTGTTAAAGGGTCCGGTAGGGAAAGGGTTAAATGGTTAGTCTCTCTCTCCCCTTGCTTTACCCGAGTCAAATACCTTTGCATTAGGTTTGTGTATTTTTGAATCTTATCATAGGGGTTCAATCCTTTTCGGTTCAAAACATCCTTCATGGCCGTATCCAAATCATTTTCCGCTGTTTGTCTGATATCTTCAGGACCCTGCATTTGTTTTTTAAGTCTATCCAACTCTTGTTGAGGCACCAAGTACATTTTAGTGGCCATCACACCCACGTGTTCAACCACCACGTCTGGCCGCAATAAGGCTGGTGATGAAGGGCACGGCTATACTGAGTAAAGGTAGAAGAAAACCCCCAGACTGTTGTATACTATGTCTTTTCTTTTGAAGACTGGCCCTTTTATTGGCAAAGAGTTTGATCGCTGTCTTTTGTCTCCTTAATTTTTTCAATTGGTTCAGGGTGAGTGGAATGCGTCCTTTGAGAAGATTCAAAGCAATCTCACATAGGGCTAATATGAGATCTGAAGAACAGCGACCCAAGATGGCCTTCCGTTCTTTAGCTGTAGAACCTACTAGCCTTCTCAAGAGGGGGAGGTTTCTTTTTAAACGCAGAGACATAGCGTTTACTTTTTAGGAAGGTATGCAGCAGGCCTCTCCCCCGGAAACAGCCCTGTACGTAGCCTAAGGTGTTCTGGAGTATTTGCTTTTAAATCCACGATTAAATAAGAAAATGGCTCTTTGGTAGCGTCCTCATAGCTCTCCATAAAGTATGATTTCCGTCCAGGGTACATCTGCTGAGCTAGAGTGCTAATTTGCAGTTTGTCTCTAGGATTTTTAAACAATACCATGTAGTTGGCATTCAAGCTAATGGTCCGACTATTTTTACCTTGGTGAAACACATTCTGGACCAAGTAAAGCACGGACAGGTTTCTATGATGAGTATATTGGGTAAAAGCTCGTGCAATTTCAGGGTGTTCGCTACCAGCAAATAGCATATCGTCCAAAACCAGCAGATTATTTACATGTGGGGGGAGAAGTTCATCATCAGACAGAGAATCGGGTATTCCTTCAACAAACTTGATTTTTATTGTCTTCAATAATTCATCATACAGAGGTTGGTAACATGAATAACACCATACAATATTGTCAGGCTTTTGAGATAACACATGTTCAGAATTCTCTAAAATACTTTTTACAAAAAAAGTTTTGCCACTGTTTGAAGGGCCGGCAATTAATGCTGAAAAAGGCAATTGTAGCCGGGGGTCAAAACCCTCGACAGCAGTCATAATATCTTAAGCTTTAAGACACACTGGGGCTTGTAGCATAAGTCAGTAGCCAAAGGGCAATGTGGTACCGTCAGGCAATAGCTGTCTCTTGTCATAGACTACCCTGAATCTTTTAGTGAGTGGTGCGTTTCTTAGATGGAACCCCTTTTTATCCCTCACTATTTTGTTGTAGGAGCTCAAAATCTCCAAGTCACTATTCTTGTCCTTTACGAACCCCTCGACCAAGCGCGTGATTGATTCCAAGTTTACACGCGGTGCATTTTCATAGTTTTGAGTCACGCCTTTGGCTTTCAACACCACGTGATTGGCTTTAGTCCTAAAAGCATAGCTTTTTGGACCACATGAGGACCATTCTGTAATATGGTCACCCTCTTCGAGTTCACTCGTTAAACCCCCAAGATAGTTGCTAAGTGGGGGGGTCCAATCCCCCGGTTTGCTTACATAGACCACAGAGTCTGTGTCGTGGTAAAGAACCCGCCTCTGAAGCTGTTCCATGAGGGTGTACAGTTCAAGGCGGCCATAGGCTGTGGTAAATGCTGCAAGAAACACATTTACATTACCCGGGGGTAGAACCCACTTTTGGTGGCGCCTCCATTGCACCAAGGCAATGTCTTGACTCAAGAAGGAAAAATGTGAAATTTCGTATTGGTCCGAAAAAACAAATTCCAAAAATTCTTCGGGGTCTTTAATGATCGAAGTTGTTAGCATATTGCATCTCTGCGCTAATTTCCCCCAAAGGGAGTTCAAGTACAATTTCGACACATTTCTTTTGGTTTTGTTGACCTCTATTCTGTCAGGGTCAAGAAGTATGCCTTCTCTGTCATGGTAGTCTTGAATGTACTGGTCTTTACTTTCTTGATCTGTGACCGATGCAGGATAGCCTGAAGCCATCTGCTTGCATCTCAAGAAGGTTTTGATGTACTCTTTAAAAAGTGTGTCTGATTTCCTGGAAAAGTTCCACACTTCAAAGATTTTGGCCACACGATACCCCTTCTCTAAAGCCTTAGAGAATTCTACAGTGACCCATACACCGGTCAGGGCTCTTTCTTGATCTGTGTGATCACAGGGGTTTTCCTGGTTGTGGTTTTCACAGCATGTGCGACAAAGGGGAAAGAAAAGTTTTCCTTTAGGACCCTTGTAAGGCAACACAGGTATAAACAGCCCCCTAGGAGGGTAGACAGTCGCTTTGATTAAACCAAAATAATTTTGGGGTTCGTCAAAGTCGCTGTGAATAATTTCAGGATGCCCTATAGGATAGAATGAGGAACTCATTACATGAGGATATAGGGATGTAAAATCTACATAGCCTATTGTCTCGTCGGGTTGAGCTACATAACGCAATGTCAAAGCATTGGTCCGGCCTCCAAACAAGGCCTGTCGCGGTTCCAGGGGCTCTGGAGGGTCATAATGGGTAAGGAAGGCCTTAACACTAGGATCTGCCTTTTTGAGGGCTGTCCATTCGTGCTCCCACAAAACCACAACTTTTAACCCGTAAGTAGCCTTTAAAGAATTCAGTTTGTCTTGAAACTCTTGGTACATTTCCCCAAAAGTCTTTTGGGTTAGGACACACAAGGTGTGGGGGACAAAGCATAATTTACAACCGTGGAAGAAACAACCATTGTACTCATACACTGTCTCAACCCCGTCAATATGTGTGTATCCATCTACATGGTAAGGCCCAAAAGCCTTCTCCCCCCGATTCAAAGCATGTTGGATAAAAATATCTTTATCCTGGGCCAAGTACTCCAACCATTGAATGGAACCACTAGAGTAGGCCTTGAATTGGCGTCGGTAGTTGTCTGGCGATGGGATAGCTATAGATTCAGGAGTTAGATAGTGTGTACGATAGGTTTTCATGCACGCTGATGCAATAGTTGTACAGCTCCAGGGGTCAATGCCCGCATCTTTGATTACCTCTTCTCTGAATCTGAGGCATCCTTCACGAAGTATAACAACGTCATTGTCACAGTATGATTCCATCTCTTTATGGAAATCAAAAGTGCCATGTCTTACGGTCTCGTACCATGTCATGAATCTCTCACGCTCTTTGGGAGACATTTGATCACACCCGTACATTTCGGGGGCTGGATAAGATCCTATATAATGTAGATTCTCCTCAGATGTGAAGAAATGAGGGAAATAGCCTTTGACAGAGTTTTCAAAACCCAAGGCCTCTGGCATTTGAGCCAATCTCATGGGTAAGAAGCTTAAGCTGTCAATGTATCTCTGTTTGAAGGCGGGGTCAACAAAGCATAATATTTTACTCCCTTGAGCTATGACACTGGGTGCCACGCCTTGCTGTATCAAAGGGTTCAGAAGCAGATAGGAGTCATAGGCCCTAGCATTGTGAGCTATAAACGTGAAGTTTCTGTACTGGGCTTTTCTAAAATGTTTTAGAAAGAGCCGTGCACAATCGGGTCCCTCGGCCGACCATTTTTCACCCTTGAAAGTCATGGTTGACACAAAAATAGGCAAATGAACCCCTGATTGCTGATTTGTCTCAAAATCATAAAACACATATTTCTCTGTATGTTCATCTTCAGCCAAGGGCTGAATGTAACACTCATGTGTTACTTCTTGAACCGCTTCCGCGTCTCTGCTTTTCAAAGGACCTTTACAGATTGGGCAGTGTATAATTCCACAAACATGAGGTTTAGGGCTATCTATTTTAAGGTTGTAATTGCAATGACATTTTGGACATTTCTTGTTAATGTCACAACTGCTTACAGATTTACATGCCTTGGGATGCCATGTTTCAGTTTTGTGTTTTTCGTAACAGTAGGCCGAACGACATGTGCGGTGACAATCCGCACAGGGGGTCAAGTTTAGCGGCTGCATAGGGCAATGTTTATCCAGACATACTGAACAGTTGTAACGGCACGAGTGCCCCCCCATGCGTGTGTAGCCGGTATGACAGGCTGGACAGACATATGGCGCGCCTAAAAAGGCTGTGATGTTAGTTACGGCATAGTAATGCTCATTTTGCACATAAAAGTACATAGTCTTAGGATGTGGTTCGGGTATATTTTGGAACTTGAGGAGAGCGTCATTAGCCCTACTGTGGTACAAAACCACAATCTTGATGTTCAGAAAGTTTTCAAATTTGACTATGTCTGAGAAAGCCACAGCATCCTGTATACCGAGACCCACCGCAGTTTGTAGCTCTCGAGCTTTATGTAACGCGGCTTGATCCGTACATCCTGGGCTGAGTAAGTGGGCCAAACCTATGGCAAAACATAGCTTATTACCTGGATTGTGAACGTTTATGAGATAGGCCCTTTTATTGCTTATGATTTCGGACTGCATTAAACTCTCGAGCTTTCGTCTCTGACCCACCCCCTTGTGGTTGGCGTACTAATTGTACTACAAGTTCGAGGGTCCTATCTGCTAGCACGTTTAAATTTGACTGAACAAGGCGTTCTAGCAGTTTAACAAATTGTTCAAGCTCTGCTTCACCATTCTGTAAAATAAGCGATACCTTGCTCTGTAGACTGTCTCCACAAATTTCCAACTGTAAGAGATCCCTAGGTTCGCTATAATCTCTAATCCTCGCTAACAGTTCATTCAAAGTGTCCATAAGCATTACGTAAAACACAGCATATTCCCGAATCTGACCCCCCCATGCGAAATTGAAAAACTGGCGAACCTCAATATTGTTGAATTTATTTCGACGCAAAACATGTACACTTCGATCAAGACCTCCCCCCTCCAGATTTGCTAGGCAATTGTCCAACTGTTCAAAAACATCGTATTGGGTTTCAGACTCTTCGGACATTGGTGTTAAAGGCTGATTTATAGGTGTCTGGGGTGCCGAATTAAACCTAGCGCTCTCGTTCTGTACACTGATCTCAAGACCGCCCCCCTCCAGATTTGCTAGACATTTGTCCAACTGTTCAAAAACATCATATTGACTTTCAGACTCTTCGGACAATGTTGTTAAAGGCTGTCTTAGAGGTGTCTGTGGGGCCGAATTAAACCTAGGGCTCGCGTTAAGCTGGGTAATTAGAGATATGATGGTTTCGGGAATCTGTGTTAACATGTTTTCCTCGGAAGGCCCTGACTCATTCATACGTGTAATAATGTCTATGAGTTCGGAGGGAATCTGGGATAATAGATTTTCATCTATTGTCATTATGTCAATTACCCCCGAATCATTCATATGGTTAACTATATCTTGGAGCTCTGTAGGGATCCTGGCTAAGAGGGTTTCAATTGTCTCACTTTGGTCTATAGGGGGCGCCATCTGTCTAATTAAGGATGTGTGTGTGTGTGTGTGTGTGTTTACATGTGTGTTTTTTAACGGCGGTATTTGCTTGTTTTAGCCCTAATGTTTTTTAACATACGGGGTAGCTCGCTACGCCAGAATGACACATCCTGATTGTATTGATGCTCGAGTAGAATACACATGCGCCTCTGGAGTAGAGCCTTTCGTGATTTTAAACCCAGGGTAAACGCTTTGAAAAAACGTTCTTGGTCTATTTCAGAATCTGCTGTTTCCCCCACAGAATTGGCCGATTCAAGAAGGTTGGCAGCTTCACAGAACATCAAATCGTCTACCTCAGAAATGTCATTTAAATCTTTGACATCATCAGGTTTCGCTGGTGTCTTTGGAGCCTCCTCGGGGATGCTTGTCTGGGCATCCTCCGATGTTTGTGCGTTGTGTTCATAAGCCGGTGAGGAGTCTGAAATAAAAATAATACATACACAAATAGGTTATTAACCCTAAAATATGTTAAAAATGCCAGATATAAGCCTATATATTAACAATACATTAATTAAATACCTCGGCTTTTTTGACGAGGGCTGTTCTGAAGAAGCTCTGAAACCATGGGCTGATGTCTTTGTTCAACCTGTATTACAGCATCTGCAGGTCCGGTAGATGGTGAGCCTGAAAAAAACAAACAAACAAACAAAAAACAGCATTAGGCCTTGTTTTAACATATTCCGGCATAAAAAAAATATATAAATATTAAAATAATAATATATATAAATAATAATATATAATTGATTCATACCTAGTCCTTGGAACGACGTCTCGTGAATATCGGCCAAGTAGAATTGTTCGGGTGAAGCGGAACTGTGGATCTGAGCACTAATTATCCTTTGGTGTTTAGAAATATGGGGGACAATGTTGTCCTGGCCAAGGGGAGTTGACCTGCCGTTTAAAGTCTCTGTTCGCTGCTTTTGTGTAAATACATCCTGGGAGTAGGGCAGAATTGTCTCGTAGTCATATGCTTCGCAGAAACCGTTCAGGCTCCATAGGGCATCGTTTAACCTTCTAGGCTTTAGGTCCTCTGTAAACATATAAAATAACTTTTAATATAAGATGCCCACACTTTTTGTTTTTAAGGTATAAATATTTTTATGTATGGAATTCTTGGAGCTTACTTACGTTGACAATTCAGGGCAGGCGTTTGTTTGTCGGCACTTTGTTTCGGAGCCCCATTGGATGGTTCGAGCTCAGTTATACCTCGGAGTATCTGCGTGAATGCTTCAGAATCTATAAAACATTCGACAATATTAAAGCTATAATCACTTTAGCTAATATTGCCTTGTTATACGGTAAGCATACTGATCCTAATGATTGTTTAATATTTCTATAACATCCCACGCTTTTCAAACAATTCCCCAACAACAACCAAATCTAATAAAGATTTATTTCAAGAACTCACCTTGCGATAGATCCATTAGACTTTTTTCCCCGATTATCTTTTTTAACGCTTCAGTCCGATAACGATTCTTGGAGTTTCTGGAGGTGCTGTTTGCATCGGAACTAAAACGCTGCTAACATTGCCCATGGTTTCTAGCGCTTTTGTACCCTACGACCTAGAGAAAAACCCCTGAATGATTTTTTTACATAGCATTTGGGGTTTGTCGTTTTTTTCGGGCTATACCCCCGCCCATGGTATATTTGACACATTTCAAACACATGGTATTGGGTGTGTCTAAACATTAGGATCCTTTTGGAGCTTCTAAAATCTCCGGGGTGCTAGCACCTAGATGCATGGGGTGTGTTGTTCTCGACATCGCTGGGATGAATGACTTTTTTAGCCCACCTAAAAAAATAGTTTTATGAAAGGCCTTTAAGATTAGGAGTCGTAAGACACAATATTATTGTTGGGGGGTAGGCATCTGTTTTGCAGGCTAGTGTAAACCTTGGTTTCAAACGACCCACCAGGCATGCAATGGTATTTTTTTAACAAACAACCCGCCCCCCTTTTTCTGTTTTTGAAACACACACACACACACACACACACACACACACACACACACACACACACACACACACAGCCACTACAGAAAACTCCCTCACGCACATGCGCGCGCACATGGCTTTTTCCGCAAGATTTTTCTCAGGGACAGACTGCGCTAAGAGTGAACAAACGCGAGAGTTCATAACGTGGTGAGATTCTGATTTTAAAACCATTTATTTCATTCAAAATATTTAGTACATACATTTTATATCGTTACATTCTTAAGGTATTTTACGATGCCTTTCTTACAGATCCTGGGAGCTTATGCAACCAACCGCCATTGTCCGTGTCGAGTTCACCCTCAAAAGGCAAGGCTCTCTTGCTATGTCCATCAACACATGGTAAGTTTTCACTCCAGGGGTAGATCCGCCGTCGGGCCTTTTGGTCTTGACTCTGTCTCAAGTAAAGCCTCGCCCAGCGCTTTAACTGTTCCCCATTTTGGAAGAGAATGTCCAGCTTATTCATAAGTGTTATGAAAATTGGATAATCCACCCATTTAAAACTAAACACAGGAATAAAAAAGTTTACATGTTTGCGTGCTCTGGAAGCTACCGGAGAATTGACAGACTTTGTAGCATTAGCCTTATCATAAAGGTCACAGGCTAAAATTGTCACTTTGTTGTCAGGGCTATAGTCCATTGAAGCAATTCTTAGAGCCTTGAGATCACTGCGGCCGCAGACCTGTTCTTCCAACGCATATCCTGGCACATTTGTAACACTTAGGACCTGTTCAATTTTACAAAGAGCCAGCCTGATGTTTAGCCATTCTCTCATCCCCAGAGCCGGGGGAAAACTCCCAGGTTTTGCAGGATAAAGGGGTTTGGGTCCACGGTCTGTGAATATCTTTACCGTAGAATCCTCCGGGTGGAATATGTAAGACATGTGGCCCTCACTCGTACCCAAAAATCCTTTAAAACATTCTGGAGCTTCACACAGAACTTCTTCAAGGCTTTGGTCACTGGGTTCATGACAAGCCGAGCATAACATCCCTAAAATTGGCATAGGTGTCATTTTTGTTTAATATTCAGGGGGGTTATCATGTACAGTCTTAAACAGGTATTGTTCAGCGGCTTTATAAGGGGCCTTAACCAACCCAAACCGTGAGAAACAGTAACAGGTTGACCTGACACATGGTCCCTTACTCAACCCAGGGCATGCACCCTTCTACATGACATAGGGTCATAAATCATTACATAGGGTCATAAATCAGGCTTGGGTCATCAATCATTAACGGCCTGTCAAATGGACCCTTACTCACCCCATAGCCCCCACCTAACCAGGCTTGCCTGACCAGAAGACATGCACACGTCATCACTACATAGGGTTCACATAGAGTTCACATAGGTTCACATAGGGTCATCAATCAAAATTTTGACCCGTGACATCTACTTTATTCTCTCTAACGTGGATGGCTAAAATAATGATTTGGCTAAGATCACATTTCCTCAATTAAAATATTAGGCCTATGGCTGGGGAAACATATACATTTGGCAGCCAAGCACATGTGATCAGTGTAGCCTTTTATCATCTAGACTTTTAATGTGCGAGTTCACTAATTATCACTGTCAATTCAGAAAGTTTCCTAAAGTAGCCTGTCTGGACTACATCAATTAATAAGAGAAGATGGACAAATAATATAACTTAACCGCATGTTCCATAACGTTGCCATGGAAAATGTTCATGTTGTTTCCAACTATCAATTAGCAACTGCGCCATAAACCATTGAGATAGCTGAAAGGACAGTCTTTTTGGCAAATGACAAGGAGTGGAATGTTAGCTAAAAAGACTGGTACCCAGGCTAAAGGATCATAGATCGCAATACAAAAAAAAAAGAGGATGAGCATGAAGGGTAATTCTAGCTAATTACAACTTAAGGCCTTATATTTCTTCAGAGTCAGGGGAGGTTTTGGAGCTGTTTTTAATGTGGGGAAGGCTTTACCCTCCAGGCTCCTGGTGCTGAGGGTTGCTGAACACTAGATTGACATGGTGAATTCTTTCACAAACATGGAATCCTTGATTTGCAGATTTGTTTTTCAACTGGTCCAAGTTCATATTTATATCCCAAAATCGTAGTTTACATTGGCGCGTTATGTTCAGTAATGTTTTGCCTCCAAAACATCCGGTGATTTTGCAGAGAGCCACATCAATGTACAGGAATACTCATCATAAACTTTGATGAAAGATACAAGTGTTATGCATAGAATTAAAGATATACTTCTCCTTAATGCAACTGCTGTGTCAGATTTCAAAAAAGCTTTACAGAAAAAAGCACACCATGCAACAAAAGTCAGAAATAGCATTATAAATATTCACTTACCTTTGATGATCTTCATCAGAATGCACTCCCAGGAATCCCAGTTCCACAACAAATGTTTGTTTTGTTCGATAAAGTCCATCATTTATGTCCAAATACCTCCTTTTTGTTCGCACGTTTAGTCCAGTAATCCAAATGCACAAGGAGCGAGCACTTAGTCCAGACGAAAAGTCAAAATTATATTACAGTTCGTAGAAACATGTCAAACGATGTACAGAATCAATCTTTAGGATGTTTTATCATAAACCTTCAATAATGTTTCAACCGGACAATTCCTTTGTCTTTAGAAATTAAAAGGAACAGAGCACGTGCTCAAGGCTTTCTGCTTTCAAACAGCTCTTATTCTCTCCCCTTTCATAGCAGAAGCCTGAAACAACGTTCTAAAGACTGTTGACATCTAGTGGGAGCCTTAGGAAGGGCAATCGGACCAAATTTACACTGTATATTGGATAGGCAAAATCACTTGAAAAACTACAAACCTCAGATTTCCCACTTCCTGGTTGGATTTTTCTCAGGTTTTCACCTGCCATATGAGTTCTGTTATACTCATAGACATCATTCAAACAGTTTTAGAAACTTCAGAGTGTTTATTCAAAACTACTGATAATATGCATATCTTAGCTTCTGGGCCTGAGTACCAGGCAGTTTACTCTGGGCACGCTTTTCATCAGAACGTGGAAATCAGCCGTAAGAAGTTAAAAAAGAAAGAAAGTTTGAAACCACCAAGACTCTTCCTAGAGCTGGCTGCCCGGCCAAACTGAGCAATCGGGGGAGAAGGACCTTGGTCAGGGAGGTGACCAAGAACCCGATGCTCACTCTGACAGAGATCCAGAGTTCCTCTGTGGAGATGGGAGAACCCTCCAGAAGGACAACCATCTCTACAGCACTCCACCAATCAGGTCTTTATGGTAGAGCGGCAAGATGGAAGTCACTCCTCAGTAAAAGGCACATGACAACCCGCTTGGAGTTTTCCAAAAGGCACCTAAAGACTCTCAGACCATGAGAAACAAGATTCTCTGGTCTGATGAAACAAAGATGGAACTCTTTGGCCTGAATGGAAAGCATCAAGTCTGGAGGAAACCTAGCACCATCCCTATGGTGAAGCATGGTGATAGCAGCATCATGCTGTGGGGGGTGTCTTTCAGTGGCAGGGACTGGGAGACTAGTCGGAGTTGATGGAAAAATTAACGGAGCAAAGTACAGAGAGATCCTTGATGAAAACCTGCTCCAGAGCCCTCAGGACCTCAGACTGGGGTGAAGGTTCACCTTCCAACAGGACAACAACCCTGAGCACACAGCCAAGACAAGCAGGAGTGACTTCGGGACAAGTCTTGAGAGGAGCAGCCAGAGCCTGGACTTGAAGCCGATCGAACATCTCTGGAGAGACCTAAAAAATAGCTGTGCAGCGACACTCCCCATCCAACCTGACAGAGCTTGAGAGGATCTGCAGAGAAGAATGGGAGAAACTCCCCACGTACAGGTGTGCCAAGCTTGTAGCGTCATACCCAAGAAGACTCAAGGCTGTAATCACTGCCAAAGGTGCTTCAACAAAGTTCTGAGTAAAGGGTACTTATGTGAATGTGATTATCAGGTTGTTTTTTTAATACATTTTCAAACATTTCTAAAATCCTGTTTTTGCTTTGTCATTATGGGGTATTGAGTTTAGATTAATGAGGGGGAAAAAATTATTTAATCCATTTTAGAATAAGGCTGTAAAGTAACAAAATGTGGAAAAAAGTCAAGGAGTATATACTTTCCGAATGCACTGTATATGCCAAGTTTTTTGTGGTTGTAAGTCAAATTCACTTTTTGAAAATCAAGGCTTGAGATATTGGCCCTACACAAGGAAAACAGTAAATACTCTAGAAATAACAATATATTCGTTAGAACAAGGCTAAGAGCCTTAATTACTTCCCGTCAGCTCCTTCCTCTCTAAAAACAAAGGAAGTTCCTCAGGAGTGGAGTTCAGCACTTTGGGCACAGAGATCCCTTTGTCTTTTCTAAGGCAAGTTTAAATTTCCTGTCTGTTTTTTAGATATAGGGGAAACATGCAGTGTATAAATGTGTTACTGTGTGTAACTTAACAGTCCATTCACCATACAGTCTGACAAGAATGGCCTTGAGAAATGTAAAACATTTTGTAGAATAGAATAACTAGAAAAGATAAAGTAAACACAAACAGCACCATTCACACGACAGATACAAATGCTTACAAGGTATACAAGATAAATGTAAGTCACACAAATATTTTAATATTTTTAAACCCGTACTGATGCCGGTACAATACTGTTAGTGGCTCTTGGGTTTAATAGGTAAAGACCCGAGTCTACACCCTTATGGCAGTATTGTATATGGATGTTCAGTGGATGTGTTAACGTTAGATCGAACATGTAATTACCCCTCTTAAGTGTGCTATTCCTTTATACAGTTAGCTAGCTAAAGTTAACAGTAGCTGATAAGTAATCTTGACAAGTGACATGGACAATTAAAGAGCAGATTGTCAAAGAGACTTGTACATTTTTTGGGTTAAAATATTTGATTTTGTATATTTCTATGGTGGTCTTGAATCCGTCTTCATACTAATCGACATAAGCATACATGGCTAACGTTAGCTAGCTAGCGAAATAATCAAATAGCTATCTAATTTAAATACAGGTTATTGACACGATTGGGGACTTTTACTTTGAATTCTTGTCGAAATTCCGTGATCCGGAAGTACTTTTTTAGTGTTGCGGAATTTCAGACGATTAAAATAACACTGCTCGCTAGCTACTCATCTTGCATTATCTAAACATGTCTAAAATACAGTTGTTGAGAGTTTTCCTCTACGATAGATTAACAGCTGCTGCTGAGGAGATATTCGAGGTCGTTGAAAAAACCATAGCAGAGAATCAGGAGGAAGTTGTCCGTCTACAGAGGCTACTCGACATTGTTCTTCAACCTGAGATAAAGCAAGACAGAGCAGGTTTGTTACTCATTGCTTATGTCAAACTTACTTAACCTTCATTTTATGAAACACAAGGAGCAATGTCAAAGAGAGTTAATTTTGAGAGGATGTGTACCTGTAGTAGGTAGGTCTAAATGTCATAATGCAGTGTTTCCCCTATATTCATTTAGCAGTGGTGGCCCACCCCAGCTACATTTTTGCCACTGCTGCAAAAACTATATTTGATACATACACTCACTCACCGGCCAGTTTATTTTGTACACCCATCTAGTACCAGGTAAACCAGCTTTTTCTTGTTTTTAGCTGATAGGAGTGGAACCTGTGGTTGTCTGCTGCAATAGCCCATCCATTCTGCACACCACTGTGGTACTGCATCGTTATTTGCCTGTTTGTGGCCCGCCTGTTAGCTTGCATGATTCTTGCTATTCTCTTTCGACCTCTCCCATCAATGAACCGTTTTCACCAATATGACTGCTGTTGACTGGATGCTTTTTTTGTTTGTCACTCCATTCTCGGTTGTCGTGGGCGAAGAGCCCAGGAGGGTGGCCTTTCTGAGACCATAGATCCCATTCTGCCCATTCTAGCCTTCAGTCGAACAGTAACTGAACACCTCGATGTCTGTCTGCCTGCGTTATAGAGGAAGACACAGCCATGTGACTGACTGTCTGTAGAAGCGAACGGGGTGGAAGTCTACAGGAACAGCTAGCTTGTCATTGCACTAACGTTAGCAGCAATGCACCCCTCCACCCTACCCATCATATCCAATTTTATTTGTCATATGCGCCGAATACAACAGGTGTAGGAGGTGTAAACTTTACCGTGAAATGCTTACTTACGAGCCCGAGTGTACAGGGGTACGAGTTAGTTGAGTTAATATGTATGTATGTAGGTAGGGGTAAAAGTGACTCGGCAATCAGGATAGATAATAAACAGAGTAGCAGCAGAGTATGTGAAAGTGTTTCTACACTACCGTTCAAATGTTTGGGGTCACTTAGAAATGTCCTTGTTTTTGAAAGAAAATACCATTTTTTTTGTCCATTTAAAATAACATCAAATTGATCAGAAATACAGTGTAGACATTGTAAATGACTATTGTAGCTGGAAACGGCTGATTTTCTTTTAATGGAATATCTACATAGGCATACAGAGGCCTGTTATAAGCAACCATCACTCCTGTG
This sequence comes from Oncorhynchus kisutch, assembly GCF_002021735.2. Taxonomy (NCBI): domain Eukaryota; kingdom Metazoa; phylum Chordata; class Actinopteri; order Salmoniformes; family Salmonidae; genus Oncorhynchus; species Oncorhynchus kisutch. Next base: position 17,994,682 of record NC_034195.2, on the reverse strand, counting down.
TTCTAATGGCAGCGCAAACAGGCTCTAGCCAAAATAGAAAGAGGAGTGGGAGGCCCCGGTGCACAACTGAGCAAGAGGACAAGTACATTAGTGTCTAGTTTGAGAAACAGACGCCTCACAAGTCCTCAACTGGCAGCTTCATTAAATAGTACATGCAAAACTCCAGTCTCAACGCCAACAGTGAACTCCAGGATGCTGGCCTTCTAGGCAGTTCCTCTGTCCAGTGCCTGTGTTCTTTTGCCCTTCTTAATCTTTTATTTTTATTGGCCAGTCTGAGATATGTATTTTTCTTTGCAACTCTGCCTAGGCCAGCATCGCCTCTTCACTGTTGACGTTGAGACTGGTGTTTTGCGCATTAGGGCTTCCCACTCCTTTTTCTATTCTGGTTAGCGCCAGTTTGTGCTGTTCTGTAAAGGGAGTAGGTCACAGCGTTGTACCAGATCTTCAGTTTATTGGAAATTTCTTGCATGGAATAGCCTTCATTTCTCAGAACAAGAATAGACTGACGAGTTTCTGGCCATTTTGAGCCTGTAATCAAACCCACAAATGCTGATGCTCCAGATACTCACCTAGTCTAAAGAAGGACAGTTTTATTGCTTCTTTTATCATGACAACAGTTTTCAGCTGTGCTAACATAATTGCAAAAGGGTTTTCTAATGATCAATTAGCCTTTTAAAATGCTAAACTTGGATTAGCTAACACAACGTGCCATTGGAACACAGGAGTGATGGTTTCTGATAATGGGCCTCTGCATGCCTATGTAGATATTCCATTAAAAATCTGCCGTTTTCAGCTACAATAGTCATTTACAATATTAAGAATGTCTACACTGTATTTCTGATCAATTTGATGTTATTTTAATGGACAACAAATGTTCTTTTCTTTCAGAAACAAGGACATTTCTAAGTGACCCCAAACTTTTGAACGGTAGTGTATGTGTGAGTGTGTGTGCCGTCAATATCCATGTGTGTGTGGGCAGAGTCCAGTGAATGCGCATAGAGCCAGTGCAAGAGAGTCACTGCTGAAAAAAATCCTAGGATAAACCTTGGCATAATGTCAGCACTGATTTTCATTCTTTCTCCTTTACCCCAGACCTCCAGCAGCTCTGTCTCTCTGTCTCTGAGGTGGAGATTCCCCCGGAGCAGCAGCACTGTGAGCAGGGGTGGAGCCCCAGTCTGAGGCATGAGGACCCAGAGTCCACACAGATCAAAGAGGAACGTGGGGCCAGTCAGGGGGAAGAGCAGCCTCAAGGGCTTGAGGCTCACACTAAAGACTCCATATTCACTCCTGCTTATGATGAGGACCCAACTCAACCCTCACATCCCTATCAAGCCCAAAAGGAAGGAAACAGAGAGAGAGACACTCTACCCAGCACTACAACTGAACAGATCAAAACAGAACCTGATGGAGAGGACTACGGAGAATCAGAACCAACCAGTGTCTATCAGCCCCTCTCTGCAGTAAATCCAGACTGTTCTGCAGCTCCGAGTGAAAACAGTGAAAGTGACAGTGGGATGGAGACTGGCGGGCCTCCGTCAGGTTTCAAGTCAGTCAAATCACAGAGAATAAAGATGGTAAAATTACAAAGCTCCCTTATCAACACTAAGGATAACAAATCCACACCGTTGTTCCAACTGAAATCACCTAGGCAAGGTCATGCTACTCCTGGTTGTTGTAAGGTGTGTGGCAAGTATTTTCATTACATGGGCTTATTATTTAAACATGTTCAAACTCACACAAACGATAAAGAATCACTTTGTGGAGTGTGTGGAAAGCATATGGCGTCAACAGAAAGTATGAAAGATCACCTCCAAACTCACATTGCAGCTAGGTATTGTTGTCATGTTTGTAGTAAATGGTTCACCTTAAACAGCAATCTGATCGTGCACATGAGAAGCCACACAGGGGAAAAAACATGTCACTGCCCTGTTTGTGGCAAAGGATTCAGCACCAGCGGCGATCTGAAGAAACACATCCGGATTCACACAGGGGAGAAGCCGTTTCGCTGCCCTGATTGTGGCAAAGCATTCAATCAGAGTGGAAATCTGAAATATCATAGAAAGTCCCACACAGGGGAGAAATGATATCGTTGCAGTTGTTGTGACAGATGTTTCAGAATTGACACACATCTTAAAAGTAGACAAGGACTCACAGGGGAGACAAGTAAGATGCAATGATTGATGATATGCTCAAGTGGGCTGATTCATATCATGAATACTTCTGGAAATTATATTTTCTTCATCCAGGGATTGTATGTTTTAATCACTTTCCCACTCTACATTTACAAGTGCATTTATTCAGTACATTGGCCATGTTGCACCCATGGCTGTGCCCCTGCCCAGTCATGTGAAATCTGTAGATTAGGGCCTAATGAATTTTATTTCAATTGACTGATTTCCTTATATGAACTGTAACTCAGCAAAATCTTTGAAATTGTTGCATGTTGCATTTATATATATTTATTATTATTATATATATATATTTTTCAGTATATCTGCATACATGTATAATACTTAAATGCTCATGTGTGACATGTAGTATTAAAATGTTTATTACAAATATGTCCTTTATGTGTTAACATATGTTACGGGATTTCAGTGATCCTTGTAGTCATGGTAATAAAACAGTAGAACAAACTACACTAAACACTCAACTTAAATGTAATCCTATTCAATTCATTGTTTTTCTTTCATCACTTCTCAATTCAGCCATTTTACTGTTTTACACCGTTCCCTCTTGTCCCTTTTGTTGCATCCAGGAAGTGCGTCATGACAGCATCTGCAGAGGGAAAGCAACAAATGTCAAATAAAGAGCACATAGAACAGTTATGGGTTGTGTTTGGGGTCATGAAATGATCCAATTCAGTTTAATTTAAAAATCCTTCACATGAATGCCCTATTTGCAATGATTGATTTGTAAATTTAAAGGATAGTTAACTTGTTTTACGCCTTAGTCAGTCGGATGGTTCCTTACCCTGAAAGTAGTCTATGGGCCAGGAGAAACTGTATTCCATTACTTAGAGTTGTTTAAATAACCACTGGCAACTTGAGGGGATTTGGCCACAAACTTTGAACTTTGACTAATTGCCCCCATCACCTCCATATTTTTGTTTGTTAGCAATCTGACTATAAGGTGTAAAACAGCAAACTCCCTTTAACATCCTACAATGTATTTAATTGAAATTGACCCCATGTTATGGTGGATGCATTTTTAATGGGATACTGCAAGATTTTGAGATTTAGGTAGTTTTTTGACTTACCCAGAGTCAGATGAACTCATTAAAAAATGTATGCCTCTGCGTGCAGTTTGGAGATGATTAAAGTTAGCATATCATTAGCTTAGCAAAATTGCTGGAAGTCTCCTGGTATAGTAGCTAGCAGATCACAACGTTGTCTCAATGGCGCTGCCCATGCGCTCATAGATGCCTTGAGACCGATACATTATATATACAAAATGTTTTTAGTGGATTTGGCTATTTCAGCCACACTTGTTGCTGACAGGTGTATAAAATTGAGCACACCGCCATGCAATCTCCATAGACAAACATTGTCATTAGAATGGCCTTACTGAAGAGCTCAGTTGCTTTCAACGTGGCCCCGTCATAGGATGCCACCTTTCCAACAAATCAGTCTGTCAAATTTCTGCCCTGCTAGAACTGCTCTGGTCAACTGTAAGTGCTGTTATTGTGAATTGGAAACGTCTATGAGCAACCACGGCTCATCCGCGAAGTGGTGGGCCATACAAGTTCACAGAACGAGAATGCTGAGTGCTGAAGCACGTAAAAGTTGTCTGTCCTCGGTTGCAACACTCACTACCGAGATCAAAGCTGCCTCTGGAAGCAACATCAGCAAAATAACTGCTTCATGAAATGGGTTTCCATGGCCGAGCAGCCGCACACAAGCCTAAGATCATCATGCACAATGCCAAGTGTCGGCTGGACATTGGACTCTGGAGCAGTGGAAACGCGTTCTCTGAAGTGATGAATCATGCTTCACCATCTGGCAGTCCGATGGACGAATCTGGGTTTGGCGGATGCCAGGAGAACGCTACCTGCCCCGAATGCATAGTGCCAACTGTAAAGTTTGGTGGAGGAGGAATAATGTTATGGGGCTGTTTTTCATGGTTCGGGCTAGGCCCCTTCGTTCCAGTGAAGGGAAATCTTAACGCTACAGAATACAATGACATTCTGATGATTCTGTGATTCCAACTTTGTGGCAACAGTTTGGGAAGGCGCTTTCCTGTTTCAGCATGACAATGCCGCCGTGCACAAAGCGAGCTCCATTACAGAAATGGTTTGTCGAGATCGGTGTGGAAGAACTTGACTGGCCTGCACAGAGCCTTACCTCAGCTCCATCGAACACCTTTGGGATGAATTGGAACGCCGACTGCGAGCCAGGCCTAAAATAGCCCAACATCAGTGCCCGACCTCACTAATGCTCTTGTGGCTGAATGGAAGCATGTCCCCATAAAAATTTTCCAACATCTAGTGGAAAGCCTTCCCAGAAGAGTTGAGACTGTTATAGCAGCAAAGGAGGGACCAACTCCATATTAATGCATTTGATTTTGGAATGAGATGTTTGACGTGCAGGTGTCCACATATGTTTGGTCATGTACTGTATCTCCGAAACAACACCTATTATCCTTATACTTGCATTCTGAGTTGGAGACCTCCAAAGAAGTGACAATTCTATTGAGCCTGAAAAAGCTACTCCCTGACCCCCAAGGCCCTAGCCATGATCTCGGCAAAACGGAGCTGCTCTTCCTCCTGGGATGGCCGCTCCAAGACCTCTCCATCACGGTTGACAACTCCGCCATCCAGACATTATTTGGGACAGTAACATTTGAGCCTGGGTGAATTTCAATCTACAAAACATAAATAATTCACTCAGTACAGTAACAACACATCCTCTGTATTTAAAATAGTTCTATTAGCTAATATATTGACTTGTATTTAAAAAATATGTTCTCATTATTTATCTTAATTTCAGATGATGTAAAAGTTAACGATCGTGTACTACGTTTCAAGAAAAAAAGAATAGACATGTAACCGATGTGAAATGGCTAGCTAGTTAGTGGGGTGCACGCTAATAGTGTTTCAATTGGTGACGTCACTCGCTCTGAGACCTTGAAGTAGTTGTTCCCCTTGCTCTGCAAGGGCCACAGCTTTTGTGGAGTGATGGGTAACGATGCTTCAAGGGTGGCTGTTGTCGCTGTGTGCAGATGGTCCCTGGTTTGAGGCGAGGAGAGGGATGGAAGCTATACTGTTACACACATAGGGCCTCCCAAGTGGCGCAGCGGTCTAAGGCACTGCTAGAGGCATCACTACAGAACCAGGTTCGATCCTGGGCTGTATCACACCGGTCGTGATCAGGAGTCCCATTTTATTTTTATTTAACTAGGCAAGTCAGTTAAAAACAAATTCTTATTTACAATGACGGCCTAGGAACAGTGGGTTAACTGCCTTGTTCAGTTGTAGAACAACAGATTTTTACCTTGTCAGCTCGGGGATTCAATCTAGCAACCTTTCGGTTCCTGGCCCAACACTCTAACCACAATTGGCCCAGTGTCCTCCGGGTTAAGGGAGGGTTTGGCTGGGGGAACTTTACTTGGCGCATCGCGCTCTAGCGACTCCTTCTGGCGGGCCATGCACCTACTGGCTGACTTCGGTCATCAGTTGAATGGTGTTTCCTCCAACACATTGGTGGAGCTGGCCTCTGGGTTAAGGGAGGGTTTGGCCGGGGGAAGCAGGCGGGTGTTAAGTAGCGCGGTTAGGCTGTTTGATCTTTTAAATAGGTAAATGAGCCATAAACCAGCTAACAGTAAGCCAGCTAACGGTAGCCGCTAAGCTAATAGCTACCCTATAGGCTTGACAGGCTAGCTTTAGCGCAGTTAGCTTAACATATACAGTTTTTCTCTATAAATACAACTCTGTAATACATAACACTTGGGTGGGGAGATGTCAGTCCCTAGACCATGTAAGCTGAGTAGAAAATAAACCACAATATTACCTCAGAGGAGCTATAAATCAATCATTTCAAACCAGAAAATCTGCCTAAATTTTTTCTTATGTTATTCTGTGGGCTAGCCTTGTATAGCCGCAAACCCAGTCATCTCTATTGTCAAGATCGCTAACCGTTTTCACTCAAATCAATTTACACATTTCAACTTCACAATTTCAACATAAAAGGTACGTGTCACTCAGATAACCATTTAGACTCTAATATTTTATGTAGATTATGTGCCCTTCTACACCACATGCCTGTTTATGAGAACACAGAAAAAATAGACGGGAGAAGAAACGGTTTTAGTTGTCACAGGCATCTTCTTCGAGTGTTGTTGAGGGGAGGAGAGATTCCTGTGCCCCCTGCTGTGAGCAACAGGCATAAGGAATTCCCAATGGAAAATCTTGGAGAACTCAAGGATTTCAACCATATACAGTCATTGATTACAACAACCAGTTGTAATATGATAATATTACCTGTTTTGAGCCCAACATTTTTAAGGGGGGGTTTGCCTGTTTTGCCTGTTTTCCTGTTTTGCATTAATACGTGACACATTGCAAATGTGATACATTGCAAACAATGTAAAAATAATATCATTGAGTTAATAAAGCTGCATACAAACATGGTATCTTTTTTTGTTTTCTTGAGTAAGACAGCTTCAAAATGTAGGTGTTTCAGCCTAGCTCAGTGCTTTCTGTGGTGGTGGGGCAAGCCAGCAGAAAATACAGAGCATTGCGCTGTGATTGACTCAGTGTTCTGTCACTCACTGGGACACGACGTCACCGCAAAGTCTAAGAGGTGACCTCGGTAATTCTAGCCCTTTGGGTGCTGCCATAGAGTTACATTAGAAGTGCTCATCCAAGAAGGCTTAAGGTCATTGTCCACAGATAAAATTACGTCAAATCACATTATATGTACAGTAGCTTTGATTGGACGAATCATGTCAACATCATACTTTCAAAATCTTAGCTAGCAGTCATCATCATGAATCAAGTTGACAATCTACTGGCAAATCCTTATTAATCCTTGTCATATGAAGAGAGAGAATGAAGAGAAATTATAGATAAAATGTGTAAAATGTCCATTGGACATAAACATTACACAAGAAGTTGGAAATCGCAAATTCAACGAGTGGTTTGGAAGGAATCATTGACAGTGGCTGTGTGGTCCCAAATCTGGGATTAAGGAGCTCTTTTCCAAGTTTAAAATTATAAACATTCAACATTGGCAATGCTGTCAATGAAGCATGATTTGTGCCGCATTCAAAACAACTTAACTCGGAACTGCAAAAACATGACTTCGGTGAGGTCAAGACAACTGGGAAGTCGGGAATAAACGAGCTCCGACTGGGAAATACGTTTTGAACTTTCATCCAACTCAGAATTTTAAATCCGACCTCCAGTTGTTTTGAAAGCACCATGAATCCAGAGAATGCCAGACTTTGATGACAACATTTGCCCACGAAGGACCGCCGCACCACCTTCCTGTTCAAGTGATCACAGCACAACAAGGTGAGTCCAACAATGTATTGTTTGCTGCTGCATAAATTATGTAATATGCCAGGGAGATATGTATACTGTAGCTAAGAAAGTAATACTAAGTGTATGTTGTGTAGCAAGCTGTTAGTAGCCCATGTGCCTCACCCTAATAATTTGGTCTATTTACCCCTCTTAATTTCACCTACTGTTCTGACTTGGTGGTGCACATGTAGCCTATAAGCTGTTTTAGAGAAATATTATCATCTACTTTAAGAGCTTTCATTGTCTGCTTATATGCCCCCTTTATTTATCCTACAGTTCTGACTTGGTGTACAGGGAGAACACTGTAAGTAAGGTCCATGTTCGAAATTCTGTCGCTGTACATTTCAAAGGTGCTAACCAAATAGTTATATTGACTAACATTAAGTCCGTCCTAGCTCACTCATTAATGTCTTAATCAAAATGATGGATCGCCTCTTATCTGCTTGTCGTCCCCTTATGCCATAGTTTGTACATCTCAATTGTCATTAGAAACCACATTTGTTTAAGCAAGTCAGCCATATCAGCTATGTTTTTTTTTATACAAAGGCAGTAAATAAGGTTGAATGAACTGTTTTGCTGCCAGACAAGGCTCCGCTGATAGCCAGGTGTAGCAGTGGTAAGATGTTGGGACTGCTGTTGTGGCAGCTTTATGTAGGCCTAATAGTGTGTGGGCACCGTTTGTCACCCTTATAGTGCAATTCATGTATTGTTTAGTGTTGTGGCTTTGCTGGCATTTTTATTTTTGCCCCACCAAGATTTATAGTCTAAAATCACCACTGGCAACAACAATATCTTAGCCATGTTTTATAAAAACAAGGTGATTCCACAACCTTATGTGCAACCACAACCATAGTGTACGAAAATAAACATTCATACTTAGATAGGTTTCTGTTTGTTTTCAAAGATGTGTACATCACAAATGATAAACCTACAATAGTCTACGCATTCTCAATCTAATCTCAAAATGAGATGGCAAGTATCATCTACAGTAGATACAGGAAACAGCAAAGTAGTCATAAGGTTGCCTAACACTAAATGCAGTTAGAAAAGAATTCACCACTAAGTGTGAAATTGATGTGTTGTTTTTAAATATATGCCATGTAAAGAAAATGCATTGAACTAAAACAAACTAATATTCACAGTACATCCATACTATTATTGTTTGTATGGGGTTGTGGAATTGATATATAGTAGGCTATTGAAATATAAAATTATATATTTTTAAACGTATATCACGTTTAAATATGGGTTTTCAATAAATTAACATATATTTTAAAATATATGTCACGTTCTTTGATATATAAATCCATATATGGCCATGTTTTCTGTATGGATTTTCTCAATGACAGATTAACAGCTGCTGCTGAGGAGATATTATCTGCAGTAAATCCAGACTGTTCTGCAGCTCAGAGTGAAAACAATGAAAGTGACAATGGCATGGAGAATGGAGGGCCCGTGTCAGGTTTTAAGCCAGTCAAATCAAAGAGAACAAATATGGTAAAAGGACAAAGGTTCCGTATCAATACTAAGGGATAACATCCACACAGTTGACCCAGGCAAATCATGCTAATCCCTGTTGTTGTAAAGTGTGTGGCACGTCTTTTCATCACACGGGCTCATTGATTTAACATGTGCAAACCCGGATAATTAACAGATATGTGGTCTGTGTGGAAAACATACAAAGTCCACGGAAATTATTAAAGAAACTCACAATGCAGATAGCTTTTGTTGTCATGTTTATGGTAAATGGTTCAGCAAGAAGGGTAAACTGATGCACATGAGAAGCCACATAGGGGAAACATATTTTGCCTGCCCTTAAATCAGAATGGAGATCTGAAAATACACACGAGGACCCACACAGGGGAGAAGCCATATCGTTTGTGTCAAAACGTTTATTCGGAGTTGACATCTACAAATGCATATGAGGATTCATACAGGGGAGAAATCATTTAATTGTCGTCATTGTGCCAAGGATTCAACCACAATGGAAATCTAAAAACACACATGAGGATTCACACAGGAAATACATTTTATCTCTGTCATTTTTGTGGCAAAACATTTAATCAGAGTGAAACTCTGAGCTATCACAGAATGATCCACACAGGGAGAGATAATATAATTACAGTCGTTGTGGCAAAAGTTGCAGCTCCAGCAACGATCTAAAAATGTGCATACAAATTCACACAGAGGATAATCTAGGCTGTTACTGTCCTGATTGTGGCACAGACTTCAACCCGCTTGAGCGTCGAAAGATACACATGAGGAAACAATATCATTGAGGCAGCTCTATTGGGCTGGTCTGGGTTGAACCGTCACGTCATCGGGTGAAATCGGGGAGGGAGGACCGCCCATCTCAAATGAAACATTAATCTGCGCCGCTCGGTCATTTATGTCAACAAGTCAGCATGATGCATCTTCCAGAAACATACATATATTTTCCATAAAACACGTTTATATTTTCAAACTAGTTTTCATATGCAGATAAAGCGTTTTTATATTAAGCAATCACTTTTGCAGGTGAAAACAGATTCCTACTCATCACTCCACGTGCTTTTGTTTTGAGCCGACTTCGCCGTCGGCCAGAGCAGGGCATCAAGTTTACGCCCGGGAGGCAGCCCAGTTCCAAAACTAAGGTTAAAATGTATCACCAGATTCAAATTGATTCCACCGGGGTAACCAGGGACAGATAAACTAACCCCCCATTGCAGCCTTAATGACGGATGTTTCAGGAATGACACAAATCTAAAACGTACGATTCGTATAAATGAACATTCTGTTTTATCCACAACAGAATACATGTTGATAAACGTATTAATTGAAGTGTCTTTACCTGTTCTCTTGTCTCTCTTGCGACACTGTTCCGTTATCAGTCTTGTCTTCTGATGCTGGAAAGCTTATATACAAAACGATCCTCTGATGAGCTAGATAAAAGTGCAATAGTAAACATTCAAAATGTTGGACCGTTTAATCAGCAATAAATATAATTGGTTCCATATTGCAGATGTCCATAAGTGTATTGAATGAAGTATGTTAGTATAGTCCAAGTTTTATATGGTGAATAGCATTGTATACCACACCCGCTTGTAACACCAATGGTCTTGGGTTCGATTCCCGCTGGGGCCACTCGTGGAAATTATATGCACGTATGATTGTAAATCACCTTAGCTAAAAGTGTATGATATGGTATCTATTATTTCTATGAGTAATCAACTACAACCATATTACCTGAGATCATTTACATTGCAAGGCATCTCCCCGAAATATCTGATATATGTTCAGAGATGTAACCTACAGCAATGTTCAATTTTGTGGTCTGGGCGTCTGGCATACAAACTTCATCATTGCCGATCCACAGATTATACCCCAGTAGCAGTAGCTCATTATGACTGTTATAGCATGCCCTGCTGGTGTGTAGTCTCTGTCTAGGGCGGAAGCCAGTTTCAGTCTGTGCTGCGCTGGCAGGTCACTATGGGCAGCCTTCCCGGGTCCATGGGTCATTGTTACTGCTGAAACTCTTTCCCTCACTATCAGAGCTGGACTCCAAACCCTGCATAAACACTTCAGTTTGTAAGTATTCTATCTAAACCTGTGAGACAGTACCCTACCTGGGCCAAGATGTGGATAATGACATTTTTGGCACCGTGGTTGACAGACATGTTGAAAATAGGTGGGAAACAAGTGGAACAAAAGAGAGTGAGGGAGAAACATATCTTAGTATCGTAATCTAGTTCTTAAGAATCTAGGCTGCTAGTTGCAATTATGGTAATCCTCTCTCATATGTCTGCCCCTGAAAACAGATATTGTGGAGAGTGGGAGAGGGCTGAGGCATTCCCTGTCTGTTTGGATTTACCGATGACGTATTGAGGTAGGGTCAGTGTGCACTGATCTACCCGTCTAATGGTAAAACATAAATAACGTTTACTGAATTGAGTTGAGTCTAAGAGTCAATAATACAGGCTACACCGCTACGGGCTATAATGTGAATAGCAGCAACCAGATGGTGACGTTTGGCACCCACTTGGCAAGCGTAATGAAGGCTGTTTGGCAAGAACCGCTAATCTACGTTTTCTTCGCTGCTGCTAATAAAGACAGGGCTACATTACTGCTGGTGGTAGGGTACATAAATTAACAGTTTGCAGAGATCAGACCTGCCTCGCAAATAGAACCGCGAAAACAATGTGGGCTTGACTCACAGAGGTTCCACGCAAACTCGTCCTCTGGTAGCATACGTAGTCGTGACACACCTGGCTAGGACACACATAGCTGTCGCAAGCAGTCCGACATCATTTCTGTCAACCCACCAAGTTCAAGAAACCTCGCAGATGTGTCCGAAAATGTTCACGATTGTAGAGAAATGCTAATTCTTATGTAGGTGACCAAACTATTGTTGATAAAGGGCTACAACTCAGAGTTGAGCCTGTGGGGTCCCCTACAGGATAGCTCCCGCATTACACTAATGGCCAAAACCAGCGCACACACACATGATCTCCGTTGTAGCTGAACGTTGAATGCCCGAAGAGGATTCTACGATGACGGACAGACAACTGAGCCAATGGCGGAAGACTACAGACTACACCCCAGATGAACCAATCCAAAGATCCGATCTTCCAGAATCAACCTACATTCTTTCCTATATAATAGTGGTGTACTGATTGTAACGGGCTCTTCTTCGTCTGCGCTTCCGTACGAACCAGCGGGAGAGCCGTAATTACGCTGTTCTAGATATCTTCACTCTGAATAAACTGTAGCTTGTCATACAATTTACCACCTTGTCTGAATCGATCCTTGACCGACTCGTCCGTCTACATACCTAATTACTAACAGAAATGGTAGCAGAGTATAGTTTACTAACGATCCAGTCGAAGTGAGTTGATTTGGGTGTGGAGAAGGCGAGTTGGGGAAAGGACGATTCATTAAATAAATAAGAAAGACGGGTGAAGACTTTCGGGGGAGGGCAACAATTCTGCTCAACTCGGAAAACTGATTTCAAGGTGCACCATATAAAAATAAGGTAAGCAAAAGCCTGTTAAATCAAACTTTGCATATTGTCGAATAGTCTGTCCAAATTTTTATCAGTTTTTCCGAGTAAGTATGAATTCTTGTGTAAATTTATAATTTGCTGACGAGTCGAAATAACAGTGTATGTGAACATATGTAGTAACGAACCGGCGACGGCCGGTGTGATTTAAATCATTGATGAGATATCAGTCCGGTCAGCACAGTCTGCTAGCTTTCAATGATGAGTGATCACTGTTTTGTCTTTGTTAGTTCCGATAGGGGTCGGGAATAGAGATCAGTAGGGGATAGCTAATTACTATTCTTCAAATCTGGCACCGAGGGGGATAAATTGTAATTTTATCCTGTGGCCCGGTACGGCTCAGTCTGATAGAGATTCACCGATAGGGGTCGGACATGTGTGTTAGTTCCGATAGGGGTCGGGAATAGAGATCAGTAGGGGATAGCTAATTACTATTCTTCAAATCTGGCACCGAGGGGGATAAATTGTAATTTTATCCTGTGGCCCGGTACGGCTCAGTCTGATAGAGATTCACCGATAGGGGTCGGACATGTGTGATAGTACCGATAGGGGTCGGACATGTGTGATAGTTCCGATAGGGGTCGGGAATAGAGATCAGTAGGGGATAGCTAATTACTATTCTTCAAATCTGGCACCGAGGGGGATAAATTGTAATTTTATCCTGTGGCCCGGTACGGCTCAGTCTGATAGAGATTCACCGATAGGGGTCGGACATGTGTGTTAGTTCCGATAGGGGTCGGGAATAGAGATCAGTAGGGGATAGCTAATTACTATTCTTCAAATCTGGCGCCGATGGGGATAAGTTGTAATTTTATCCTGTGGTCCGGTACGGCTCAGTCTGATAGAGATTCACCGATAGGGGTCGGACATGTGTAATAATTCTGATAGGGGTCAGCTCGATAGGGATCAGGAATAGAGATCAGTAGGGGATAGCTAATTACTATTCTTCAAATCTGGCGCCGATGGGGATAAGTTGTAATTTTATCCTGTGGTCCGGTACGGCTCAGTCTGATAGAAATTCACTGATAAGGATCGGCTTTCAGGGGTCAGAGATATAACGTGCTGTTTTGTCTTGTTTTGTCTATTTGTAACTGTTTATGTTATGTTATGTTAAAATGCAATGTGGTTGTAATTGTTTCCATTAAGATTGTTGGTGGTTAGATAGAGGGAGAGAGAGAGAATTATAATAAGGGATATTGGATAAATCCGAAACTTCTATATTGTACCTATGTACCTATGTTAATAGGTACATGTATAAATGTATAATCAGGAATGAAATGACTGATGTATAATTGAAATAATATCTGAATATAATATTTAAATATTGAGACTAAATAGTCGAATAGATCCCTTGGTTGTGCGCTCCACAAATGCTATACCAGCCCATGCGGTTTTTCTCAACCTGAATATACGAAGGAGAAGCTCTGAGATAAGGCAGAGCACGAGCAATAGTGTCTCTTCGAATACCTCGTGGGCATTAATCAACGTCGGGCGAAGTATATGCTAACTATATTCAGATAGAAGGAGAGAATTTCGATTAAAACTACGATTAAATTCCGATTGAATTAAATTAAATTACGTTTAAAGCAAATTCACAATGGCGAACCCCAATACTCCAAAGCTGAGGTTTAATGAGTTCCTAGAACAAAAAATTAAATATAGATCAGGGGGAAAGGAACGATGGACGCCTATAAAGAAAGTTTGGGAGGGATTGAAGTTAAGATGGACACAAGCAGGTTATCTAGGGGGGTGGCCGCCAACAGGGGCCCAGCTGAAAACAATGGAACGTGAGTTGAGAGGGACGTAGCAGGAGGCCAGAGACAAGGAAGTTGAAAGAAATAAAAGCCATGTATTTAAGAACCAAGGGACCAAACAGAGAATGAACAGAAGGCGGGGCCATTGCGTCTCCCACTGGTCTGCTTACTGGCGTAAATGAAGATTTGCAAGAATCAAATCCTGTGCATGAAACACGCTTGATATTCAGTCGGGGACTAATATCGATATGAATGAGGTCGGGGACAAAGCGAGTGTGGTACATGAGGTGTTTCAGTTGGAGCTGGAACCGGTGAGAATGTTGAAAAAGTCGCAGGCTTGCTGATGAGAGTTATATCATAGAATATTGAGGGGGGTGCATGACTGTTGGAAAGAGTGTTAAACTCTATTAACGCAAATTTCTTTTTGCGGATTTATATTATGAGGTTTGAACTATACTAATGTTGTAGAATTACATAATCAACATCTGAACATACTTACGTTAAACATGAATTGAGCCACTGAGTAATAGATAAGCTGTACACTAGGTACGGGGCGAAGGGTGTGGTCGATGTAAGACTGGAGTGGTGATCTAACCAAATTATTTAGTTATTTTAATTCATTTACACAAGTACTTCCCGGGTATTGATTTTGGTTTGATTGTTCAGATAACATCATTGAAATTAAACAGGAGGTCAAGGTATACTAACATTAGAATCTGTTTTCATTATGGAGAACTATGAAAGGCCCGCAGAGTGGATTGCAGGCTGAGGTTTTTATGTTAAAGGGACAGTGCACATTTATCACAGTTGTGTGTGTCTGTCTAATGGCTGGGTATTTAAGAAGTATTTTTGGGAGAAAATTTGCAGAAACACGAATAAGACATGAAACATCGAGACAAATTATTTGAGTTTGAGGGGATTATCATAATTATTAGGTTTTGTTTTTGTAGTAAATGTTTGGGTTAAGGGGATTTCCATGTTCCCAGAGACATGATATTTTAAAGAGGCACGCTCACATATGGAACCTTTATGAGTTTTTTATTTTATGAGTTTTAATTACACAAGTGATTTTTATTTTATTTTAAGGATAAAGGGTTCTTTAATATGTCTATGGTATGGAACACGAATGTGGGGGGATGGTGTAACCCGTGACCGGATTTCATGGCTCCCTCGGGTGGTCTGATCAGCCACAAGGGGGTGCCATTTGAATAATACATTTGTGGTCATGGGTAATACTGTTTTATAAAAAAAAAATTTATTTTATTTTATTTTTTTTAAATTTAATTTTTTAAGGTAACTTAATTATAGTGGAGTTTACTTAACCTATATAAAGACTTTAGTAATTGCCACCATAGACATGTTTTTCAAAAAATAAAAATCCATGAGTTTAGATAAAGCCAAACAGTGAGACATTTAGTTAAAATGTGGAAACATGGGAAAAGGCAGACAGATGAGCCCTCCCCCGCACTGCAGAGACCTTGACGGTTGGAGAGCAGAGAGGAGAAGTTTTAGAAGGGAGCCAGGACGAGCAGGGATAACGGAGTGTGTAGATAACAGTCACTGAGTGGAGACAGAGGGGAGAATTGGACATGTGAAAAATTAAAGGGGCGCTCCTACATGATAATGTCAGAACAGACGGATAATATACTAATCTTACCTAAGTCATTATTTAGAGCAGGTAAAGTTGTTACCTGGGCAAAGCTAGGTATCAAAAGGGGGATAGGTAAATTGTGGTCTAGGATAGGATGGGGCCTATTGGATAAGAAACTAATATTTTTTTAAATGTAGTTAACAAATGGGCATAGAAGTTAAAGATAGAATCAGATCAAACATGAGAAACTGTTTGTTAACCAAGCCTGTATGTCCAGCATTTTATGCATTATAGGTGAACTGCAGGTGAAGTCACTCAATCCAGTCCCAGAGGCTTGTTGGGGGGACCATACCAAGGTCTCCTGGTGGCAGCTAGCTGAAAGAGCTACCCGGATTCATATCGCACGGTGGGAGGGTAAGACACACTGACACTATCGAACAATAAACAGTGTTCGAGAGGAGAACTGGAATTAACAGAATTCCGGGGGCCATCTCTCGAATGAAGAAAATCCTCCCTGTCCTGTCACCCCTGTTTTTGTTCATAGAAGTGAAGATGTGTCTGGCTCTTGCTAAGTGATGTGTTCTCGGGGAAAGGGTGGGGCTTCACATGGAAGCTGTTTGTCTGAGCTGTCTTATCGTGGGTGACATCCCAAATAACACAGCTCCGGATGAATCAGTACCCGAAGCCTCAGCTGGTTTGACCACCCTGGATCACGGGTTGACAGAAAACACTGGGGTGGATACTTCTGATTAATTGGGTTTGATAATATGTTTAGAAAATGGGCAAAATATTATGATCACTGTATTGTGGGCTACATTCACCTGTGTGACTGTTTTAGTTTTATGGGGCTGTTGTCTAACTCCCTGTCTATGAGGCCTTATTTCCAGGACTCTGGAGAAATCGATGGAAATAGATGGTGATGTACCAGCGGATTCCAGGTTCTGACCCGTGGAATGCTGAATGTATGTCTACAGAACAAGTGGACGAAAATTATAAATGAAATTATATTAAATTGGGAGGGTGTCCGTATGGGGATTACAGGATAACCGACTTGGGACAGTTCTGGGATTGGAAGAGAGGGTATCCTTATAGCATAGGGGATCCCACAAAGGTGGATAGGCTTTTCATGATATGGGAAAACCTGGGAGCACTGTTGAACTTTGTAAAGGTGATGAAATCTTGCTAACCATCAAAACTATTAAGCTCTCTGATGCAGGCACTTACACCCTCGGACTACAAAGGACCGGGACAGACACGATGGGTGTGTTTTCTATTAAGGTGCTGCCAAAACCAGAGGTCCCAGATGAACCAGGGCCAGACACACTCCTCTACCACCCCTGGACCGAACCTGCCACCACTGTATTAAAAAATCCCATTCAGGTAATTAATGTTAGACTATTCAGCTATTGATCAATTAGGCACTGAGACTGGTGTTATTGGTAGGGACAATTTGTGGCTTTCTTATGAGGTACAGTTAAGACCCTGAAAAGAAAGGACTACATGAGTTACATGAAACATTGGTCATGATGGACCTGTTCTGGCTACACACCCATTTGCTATAGGAGAAGGAGAGGGGTGGTTGTGTATTCTGAGAGGTTTATACCTGGTTGAGGCCAATTCAACTCTCTGTTCCTCTTTGAGCCTTGTGTTTCCTACAGTACCTCCTCATCGGGCCCCTTGGGGTGTTGAGGCATATGGGGGCAATTACAGTTGCATCACGGGTACAGGTAATGGCATTGATTATGGGAGATTGCCTGAAGCTGATTGCAGTAGTAACATAACCATTAATTCCACTTGGCCAGTTACAGGCCTAAACCAAACTAGTGGTCTGGCTGATGTGTGGTGGATCTGTGGACCCAAAAGAGTGCTGAGACCCATTCTTAGAGGAGACTGGCAAGGTACGTGTGCTCTGACCAGTTTGATAATTCCACTGACCATTGTTGATGTTACTGCTGAACAGTTGTTGGGTTCTGTATCCAGGGGACCTGAAAACATTCCATCCCATGGGAGACATAGAAGTAGTGCTCCATGGACAGAGGATGTAGTTGACATACACACTAACCTGTTAGGAGTGCCGGTGGGGGTTCCTCATGAGCTTCAGGCCTTGGGCAGGAATGATGGATTATAGGTCTAGCCATGGTGGATGCAAGACAGACTGCATGGATTTATTACATCTACTATGATCAACAGCGTTTTGTTAATTACCCCCGTGATGCACTCACTGGTATGTCTGAACAGTTTGAGGCCATATCTAGGGTTGCCAGACAGAATAGACTTGCTTTGGATATGCTTCTTGCCAGTCAGGGGGGCGTATGCAAGATGTTCGGTGAACAATGTTGCACGTATATTCCTAATAACACCAGTCCAGATAGTAGTATATCTAAGGCCCTTAGTGGGCTTGATGCACTATCTGCTGAGATGTGGACCATGGCGGGGGTGGAGGAGTCTGGCCTGTTCTCTTGAGTGGGAGCCTGGTTTTGGTAAGTAAACTAGAATGGTGGTTACTGGATTTCTGACCCTAATTTTTGTTATTTGACGTGTTGTGCTGCTTGCATCATACCGTGTTTTAAGAAGTCTGTTACAGATGTGGTGAAGGCTTCAGGCATGATGATGCCTTTGCTTGATGCTCCAGTTGGAGATGCTGATACTGAAGCATGCTTTCAGGGGAGGATGAGACTGACTGAGGATGACCCATGGTATGCTGTGGGCGAGGTAGTAGAATAAATCTTACACCACCACAGTTCCTTGTTATACATCTTTATGATGGGTTTTCTTTCCAGTATGTTTGTTCTCCCTGTTGTGAAGGTTTTGAGTCCCTGGGTGGCATGAAGCCCAACTGGTGCAGGATAGGAGTAGCTGAGAGGACCAGATGGTTTATAATAATGCTTTGCTTTGCTTTACTCTGTTTTCCATGACCAAAGTTTTATCCGGTATCTTACATGTCAATAAACAATAAAGTGTTATCCTGTTTTTGCTAAGTGACACCCTTGTGGGTGTCAAAAGGGGGACTTAAATTTCACACAATTTTTTTTAAATGTGCTGTTTTTGAATGAGCTGTTCTCTTTTGACATGAAGGTATTTTAAACTCTGTGACTGTTATATGATTCATTGCTGAGTTTTTGTTCACACCCTGGGGGGTGTGAAAAAGAGGGATTATTGGTTCCTGTGTTTTACATTATAGCCATTACCATATATATGATTGAATATTATCTGCTGTTGGCTTGTGTTGATGTATGCAAGTGTTATGCAACATAGCTGACTTGAAACATTGTTAAAAGTGTCAGGGCCAGGGGACTTTCTCATGCTGGAAAAATACAGAAGGGAGGGCACATTCAGAGCGTG
The DNA here is from genome assembly GCF_002021735.2 of Oncorhynchus kisutch. Lineage (NCBI taxonomy): Eukaryota > Metazoa > Chordata > Actinopteri > Salmoniformes > Salmonidae > Oncorhynchus > Oncorhynchus kisutch. The sequence goes on along the minus strand of NC_034195.2, from coordinate 17,975,435 downwards.
GGGTTGCGAGAACAAGCGTTTTTTTTTTGTTGTTGTTAGATAACAGGAGCCAGGTGCGTGATAACGGTATGGAGCATGAGAGCCTGGCTGCAACTTCTCTTATGACATTCCAGAATCGCATTGCAGTAGATATGCTACTGGCGGAGAAAGGTGGAGCTTGTACTATGTTTGGTGAACAGTGTTGCACTTTCATCCCTAGTAACACAGCCTCCGATGGTAGCTTGACCATGGCCCTAGAAGGTTTGAGGACGCTTAATGGTAAAATGAAATCTCATTCTGGGATGGATACCTCTATGTGGGGACTCCTGGATGAGTGCGTTTGGTAAATATAAAACCCTGGTGTCCTCCATTTTGGTATCCATTTCGGTGTTCGCTGCCATTTTAGTTCTCTGTGGATGCTGTTGCATTCCATGCATCCGTCCCCTTGCCACTAGGGTTATCTCTAAAGCCATTGACCCTTCCTCCCCTTCCCAGATGTTTCCTCTGCTGGATAAAGACCTACATGAATTCGAGGAGGAGAGTGCCTATTTAGGTTTACATTATATCTGCTGTTGCCTTATGGGGATGTATGTATGTGTTATGCAAGTGGATCATTCCGCCTGACTTGCCTAGTTTAAGTCACATCTCTTTGGAGATGTGAAGAGAGGGAATCACAACTTTTTCCTGCGGGAAAAAAGTTGGCTTATGTAGACAAGCATTTACTTTTATTTTGAGCTGTTGTTCTCCGCTCTGTTAAATGAGGGTTGTAAGTTCCTAGGTGGCTGGTAGCCAACTTAGTACATAGTGGGATTGAATGGAGAACATGATGTAATACATATATATCTATTTCTGTTTAAAACTGTGCCTTATTTCATAGTCCCATTGGGAGAAGTTTCTCTTTGTGTCTGGATCCAGTTAGGTTGTGTCACGTCTCTGGTGAGACGTGAAGAGAGGGTTTTGTAGAGAAATGCTAATTCTTATGTAGGTGACCAAACTATTGTTGATAAAGGGCTACAACTCAGAGTTGAGCCTGTGGGGTCCCCTACAGGATAGCTCCCGCATTACACTAATGGCCAAAACCAGCGCACACACACATGATCTCCGTTGTAGCTGAACGTTGAATGCCCGAAGAGGATTCTACGATGACGGACAGACAACTGAGCCAATGGCGGAAGACTACAGACTACACCCCAGATGAACCAATCCAAAGATCCGATCTTCCAGAATCAACCTACATTCTTTCCTATATAATAGTGGTGTACTGATTGTAACGGTCTCTTCTTCGTCTGCGCTTCCGTACGAACCAGCGGGAGAGCCGTAATTACGCTGTTCTAGATATCTTCACTCTGAATAAACTGTAGCTTGTCATACAATTTACCACCTTGTCTGAATCGATCCTTGACCGACTCGTCCGTCTACATACCTAATTACTAACACGATCCTCTATTCAACTTGAATTTTAACATGATTTGATTACATATTACACGCGCAATGACTGTTCCATGGAGTTTGCTAACGATTCTGAGTTTGGTGCACCACACGGAATCGAGGTGTTCGCCGACTACTTATTATAAAAACTGTTGGATTCGTCAGTACCCTGGTATATTCATCGACATTGAGGAATCTCAGAGAAGAGGCGCTCAACTTCTGAAGTATTACCAGGAAGAGACAGCTCTGAAATGCAGCCGAACCTGTTGCCTTACGAGAAATTGTAAGTTTACTGTAATTGTTCATTTTTACTATTGATTAGATGCGCAGCGAAATCAGTTTAACCCTACCATAACCCAGTGTACTATTATGTAAATGTCGACATTAAAAAAGTAGTCTCAAATGTTTAATTCATGATTTATTGGAGGCAATTTTGTACAATACTTTTATTTGCAGGAGCCCTGCCAGGTGGACAGGCGTAGCATATCATGTGTGACTGCGCTACGCAAAAGTCTATTAATCTGTTGCAGGGTGCGTCGATGGATAATTAACATTTTATGTAACTCCTTAGTTTCTTGTAACCTGGCGATATTCCACTATGACACCATCCAAGAGAATGTGAACTGTTTTCATATGCACTGTCCAACATTGGAGAGCTGCATCCTAAGCTACAGAGGCAACGTCATCCTGTACAACATCACCAAAGGTGAGCCTCCATAGGATTCAAATGTTTAGACCCAGGAAGCCAAACATAGATGTTTATTACTGGTTATTAATAGACACACACGTAAAAAGCTTTACCTAGAACATTGCAGGCACTTTATACACTGTTATAGCTTGTGGTATAGATGTTTATCACCTGCTACTCTGACAGCATTTGACTGTGGGGTTGGATGCATTGGGTCTCACACAGGTGTGGATCCAGACCTGTTGGTGTTTGGAAAGTACTTCACCTCCAACGTGCGGGTGTTACCCCACCTCTACACCAGAGTCAACGCCTCAGAGCCCCTAGCCTCAGACAAACGCCAGTTCAACCGGCCACCCGTCCCCCCTGTCCAGCCTCTAACCATAGCCCCTACTACCAGGATCCCCACCACCACCACCGCACTCCAGAGCCCTACTCTGGGCACTACTCATTCCCCCATCACATCCACCCCCTCCTCCACCATAATGCCCACCCTGGGAACCGAGGCCCCCACCACCACTCCCCCGAACCCCATCACGACTGCCCCTGCCCCCTACACCACCCAGACCATCCCTGCCTATTCATCAACCCACAGAGAATCAACTACCACCCCACATCCCACCACACCTACCCAGCAGCCCACATCCACAGCCAGGATGGCCACCACCACCAGCCCACCGACCTCCCTGGCTCCTGCAGCCAATGTGGATGGCAGTAACAAGCAGGACCTCAACGACTCCAAGGGCTACGTGGGCAGGAACCAAACAGCGGCCGCAGGGGGAGAAGGCGACCAGGGTAGCCAGGGCGGGGTGGAGTCCCCCTCACCCGGTGGTTTGGGCCCAGGGTGGCACGTAGCGGCTCACACCCTGCTGGTTGCTGCGGTGACGGTCGTCACGGTGCTGCTGAGCTGCTGCTGTTCCGTGCTGCTAGTGGTGAGCTGGAGGGGTCGGAGGAAGAGGAAGGGGCGGTACAGGACCACCTGGAGGGGGAAAGGGGGGTCCATGCGCCTCATTAAGTATGCCATTGTCAGGGAGAGCTCGTGAGGTAACCATGGGGACAGGGACTAACAAAGCTTTTACATGGAACTGCACAGTTAAAGGTAAAAGTAGTGCTAGTCCACTAGAGAAATAATGTTTACATCAGAAACAATCATGAATTTAGCAAAGAGACCTGCCACCGACCTGCAAATGTTGTTTTCCTCCCTCCAAACTAAATCTGTGTGTGTAGTCTGGAAAAACCACAAACTGAAAAGCAAAGATCGGGACCATCACTGGTGTAGTTTTTTTAAAATGCAGCTGTTATTTCCCCCCCCATTCTGACATGTTCAGTATCATCTTACTTATGTATAGCTATACTTTAGTGGTTTTGAAAAGATGAGCTGCGTGGAGCATATTTTAGATTCCGTAGACCTGGTAGAGAATGAATTGAAGTACATGCCAAAACTGTGAGACCAAAGTTGCTGTGAGGATTGTGGTTAATACTGATGTCATGGCTTGAGACTGACAGTAACTGCTGATGCATTTGTAGGTCATTTGCCTAAAGAAAGATACCGTGCGTCCTTTTGGCAGACCTACATTTTGATGCGGTCGAACAAAATCAAACCGATGTTGATGCCAAACTCCATGGACAGTGTCTGCTCTGCTTTAAGTGCATCGATGGGGGCTTCCAAGCAAGAACAGCTGCTGCAACAAGCCAAGTTTTGTTCTGAGGCAGTAAGATGCTAAATGGACTCTGGTGTATACAAGTGGAGGTGTATCTTAGGCTCAGGCCCATCTTGCCACCGCTCCTCTCTCCTTCAGAACATCTTTCCTGCGCATCGGGTTTCACCTGACCCAGAATCACATGGACCAGAGCAGGAACTCTTTTGAAGGGTTTGGTGATTTCTTTTTTTAATAGGCCTATTGCTGAATGTGTCCTTTCAGTACGGTGCTTCTCTTTGTCCCCCTGGGCCAGAGGGGAGAAGGTGATGGGTTTGAAGCCAGGAAGAGAGGGTAATATAGTAAACATTTGTGTCCACTGTCTAGTGATGTAAAAAGCACTTGTTGAAATTAGCCCAAATTTCAGAACTTGAGGAAATTAAAGCTTTTTATTTAAAATGCAAGGAATACATTTTTGCTTCAGGCTATCAGTTTAGCATAACTCATATACGACAATTGTATTACAGACATATAAACATAGGCCCTTTCATTTATTGTCAATAAATATTTCACAAAAGACCGTTACAGGCATCAAATGCTGTGTGTGGTGATATCAGATGATAGGTTTGTCTCTAGACTTTGAACTGATCACCCCAAGTGTGTTGCAGACGAGTTCTGCTCTTGCTCACTCTCCTGTGTGTTTGTGTGTATCTGCATGTATAGAAGAGGGCATATTAAAGGTTAAGCAGTTTCTTCACAGCGTCTCTGTACTGGTGCATGCTGCTCTCGCTCTCTCCCTCGTTCTTCAGTCTGGTCACAGAGTCCCTGTACTCCTGCACCTCCGGCCTCCCCAGCAGCTCCTCCCTCACCGCCTCTCCCTCCCCCTCCCCTGCTACCTGCATGCGGACCAACGTGGACATGATGTTCTTCTGAGAGGGGCTGTCCTCCCAGCTGTACTCCTCCATGTCTGCCACAGTCTTCTCCGACTCCCAGGCCTCCATTTTCTAGAAAGAATAAGTGGAACAGCACAGCATTATTAGCTACAGTGCATTCAGAACGTACTCAGACCCCTTGACTTTTCCCCCAAAATGTTACGTTACAGCCTTATTCTAAAATTGTTTCAACATTTTTTCCCCCCTCATCAATCTACACACGATACCCCATAATGACAAACAAAAACAGGTTTAATAATTTTTTGCAAAATAAAAATATGAAATTACATTTACATAAGTATTCAGACCCTTCACTCAGTACTTTGTTGAAGCACTTTTGGCAGTGATTACAGCCTCGAGTCTTCTTGAGTATGACGCTACAAGCTTGGCACACCTGTATTTGGAGAGTTTCTCCCATTCTTCTCTGCAGATCCTCTCAAGCTCTGTCAGGTTGGATGGGGAGTGTCGGTGCACAGCTATTTTCAGGTCTCCAGAGATGTTCGATCGGGTTCAAGTCCGGGCTCTGGCTGGGCCTCTCAAGGACATTGAGACTTGTCCCGAAGCCACTCCTGCGTTGTCTTGGCTGTGTGCTTAGGGTCGTCCTGTGGAAGGTGAACCTTCACCCCAGTCTGAGGTCCTGAGGGCTCTGGAGCAGGATTTCATCAAGGATCTCTCTGTACTTTGCTACATTCATATTTCCCCTAGATCCTGACTAATCTCCCAGTCCCTGCCGTTGAAAAACATCCCCACGCTTCCCCGTAGGGAATGTTGCCAGGTTTCCTCCAGATGTGACGCTTGGCATTCAGGCATTCTTGGTTTCATCAGACCAGAGAATCTTGAATCCAAACTTCTTCCATTTAAGAATTATGGAGGCCACTGTGTTCTTGGGTACCTTCAATGCTGCAGATATTTTTTTGATACCCTTTCCCAGATCTGTGCCTCAACACAATCCTGTCTCAGAGCTCTACGGACAATTCCTTCAACCTCATGGCTTGGTTTTTGATCTGATATGCACTGTCAACTGTGGGACCTTATATAGGCAGGTGTGTGCATTTCCAAATCATGTCCAATTAATTGAATTTACCACAGGTGGACTCAAATCAAGTTGTAGAAACATCAAGGATGTTCAATGGAAACAGGATAAACCTGAGCTCATTTTCGAGTCATGGCAAAGGGTCTGAATACTTATGTTAATAAGATATGTTTTTTTCCACTTTGTCATTATGGGGTATTGTGTGTAGATTGATTAAAAATATAATTTAATACATTTTAGAATAAGGCTGTAACGTAACAAAATGTAGAAAAAGGAGTCTGAATACTTTCCGAATGCACCATAAATAACCTCAGACAAAGAAATTGAAACCGTGATTCTTCTGTTTATGCCTCAATATATGACAATAACGAGAGGTATGTGACACGTTAACATAAGCTGTCCCACAGGGGTCCGTGATGGCCCGTCTTGGGAATGTGGGTTTGGAGACAGCGCAGTGTGTGGAACCCCTGGAGTGCCCTGATCGCCCCTAAACCATCTGTGGCGCTCTCCTCTCACAGAGATAGTGTTTCTCCAGACGTGGTGCTGAGTCCCTATACCATAGCCGGTCTCCCTCCCATCACATTCCCCAAAGGACAATAGGCCCGTTGTGTGGGAGCTTAAAGCAGGGGCTGCCACAGGCTCTCCTGCAGCCCAGGTGTTTGGGGTTAATGGACCTCATTACGTCTATATGGTCCCCAATATCAAGACTGGCTGGAGGCCAACCCCTCCAGCGGACAGGTGGTGCGGGTGGGGATGGCTGGAGAAGAGATTGGTCCTCTCCCCTTAGCCTGACTGTCAGGATTATTACACCACTACAGAATCGTCACTGGGCAAAATAGGGCCAACTAAGGTAATGTAGTTCCTTCAAATCACTGATTCTGTACTGTAGTTTTATTCAGAATCTATCATCTGATTGTAAATTAAAATTAAACTACACTGGGTATGCAAAATTATTTTGATTGACAGACTGATCAGGTGAATCAAGGTGAAAGCTATGATCCCTTATTGATGTCACTTCAAATCAGCGTAGATGAGGGGAAGGAGACAGGTTAAAGAAAATGTTTTACACAATCCATGTCTCAATTGTCTCAAAGTGTAGGTGTGCCATTCAGAGGGTGAATGGGCAAGACAAAATATTTAAGTGTCTTTGAACGGGGTATGGTAGTAGGTGCCAGGCGCACCTGTTTGTGTCAAGAACTGCAACGCTGCTGGGTTTTTCACACTCAACAGTTTCCTGTGTGTATCAAGAATGGTCCAACTCAATATGCAACTCGATATTAGGATGGCGTTCCTAATGTTTGGTATACTCAGTGTATATAGCTATAATGGTTGACCATTGGCCTGACAGACTCCATATCTCCCACCACAGAGTGTATCCCAGTGATTGAAAAGAGGGAGATGACTGACAGACGGCTATGTGGCCAGACCAACAGCCACCTGTTCTTCAAAGTTGCTGAGGAGGAAGACATTTGTGGGTTTTATTACTGGAATAGGGCACAGAGTACTGGAGCGCTCAGATAAGGGATTGACATATTAGATAGTCACGTGGAGATTGGAGCGACTCTAGTGCCCAGCGGGCCAGATGGTAAAGTACGGTACCGTACTGTAGATTTCCTGCTGTGGTGTGGTGGAGGACTGGTCCGTCCCAGTAGAGCACTGGCCCGGATCAACAGCCCACAGCAGAATTAGCAACAGGCCCAGAGAGTCAAGAGTCCTTCTCACTGAGTGAAGAGATAGAATCACTTCAGCGGCAACTAACAATTGGCCTCTTTGTGGGCTAGCGTTACTACCGGTGTATGGGCTCCCCCTCCCAGCGTCCACCAACCTGCGGGCTGCACTGTGCCTTCCATTGTGCGTGTAAAGGGCAGCGGACAGTGTTCCGCTTCCCGGCTCCGACGCCATTTCTTAGAGAGACGAAAAAAAGCAGAGGCTTTTTACCAGCTAAACCCCTGCTGCCTTGGCGAGAGAACTGCCAGAGGCACAACAGGGAGAGTCATTAATTCCCTTGTGGATCTGATGTGAAAGCAGCCTGTGCTGGTGACCCTGGTGGTGGATTTCTCAGGTGTGTGGTGTTGGTTGTAGTTGGCGCACTGTGAATAAGTGGCGGGGTCAGGATCTTATTCTGGTGTTGGTTTTCTCCTGTTTAGAGGGGAAATGCCAGTGGGACAATGCTGCTGTATGCCATCCGTTTGCCTATTCACCACTCATAGCTCCCTAACAGGCTTTCTCCTTCACACCAAGGGTAGAGAAAGGTGTCAAGTCCATTGGTGCTAGCTAGATTGGCATGTCTTAGTAGTTGGAAATGAAAACAGACAAATGGAGGGAGGAGGAGCATTGGCCATGGAAAAGCCACACGAGTGTCTCAGCAGGACACAGGGGTTTGGTGGGGAGGGGCAGTACTTGTGAATAGTGAACTCTTGAAATATTCATTACTTGGTTTAAACAAAAAGTATGTCGTGCTCTTTCTACTTAAAAAGCCCTAATGAATACGCTAGCCCTTTACCTCTAGGGACGGCTTAAGGTATCAGGCATCCCTTTCCTAGTACATCATGGATTCTCTGGATAGTGATGGACTTGGCTGCCTGACCACCTGTCTACTCATCGTCCACGTATTGGCTGGGTGGTAAGGTTAGATGGAAGATTGTCTACTCGAGCTCTTTGGCACTGATCAGGGTCACGTTCAGGAAGATGCAACGCACTGAACGTAGCAGATAGACATGTCATGAATAGAACCGAGGATCAATTGTACATCGGGACGCGGCCCTGGCAAGACACTTACCCAAGACTCGTGATAGAGGACAGTCAGGAGGTACATGGCATAGTCATAATTCTGCTTTCTCACAGGGCAGCTGGCAGGGCAAAAAAAAATAAAACATTGATCAGAAAGTACAGGTCAGGTTGACATAAAAACCTCCCCACCAAAAGACATCACTGTAAAGCAATGACAACAGTGAAGGACCAATAACTTCCTTACTTTAGCCTCTTTTAAACAAAGAGGAACTAGTAGATATTTGTAATAGTACATTGAACAACAGGAAGCGCTGCTTACCTGTCAGTGGTGATGGCGAGTATGTCTGTGTCCTTGCAGTACCGCTCTCCTACCAGTTTAACCATCTTCTTCCTGGCATGGTCGTCCAAGTTCAGACAGGAGAGCTTCAGCTGAGTGGACAGAAACACAATCTGACATCATAATACTGAAGCTTATTTGGTTTGCCTAAGATGCTCGATTAGCATGCAAAAAAACGCAACCGTCCATCCCTACTCATGACATCTGAAATAATAAGCACCGTGCCTCACTAAATGTTGAAACTCTGCAGAGGTAAAACACTTCATCACAAAATATGCTTAAAATGATTCCAAAGAACTGCAGCTGTCACAGCTGTAAGGGGGGGAATAATGTTTTCTGCAGCATGAATCATAATCTGCTTGTCTTTCAGTAAACTGAGTTTAAAACACAGGCTTGAAACCTAACAACCGTTTGTACACTTAACATAGGCCAGGCCTGTTGTTACCTCATATCCCAACAATAATGTCTTGCATTACACCTGGGAAGAAAACACTTCAATTTGCTCAACTTACCCCGAGGCAAACATTTTGAATTTACTAGCCCACACAGCTTCAATAATGTGCTTTCATGCTATGTTTAGGACCTCGTATTGAAGCTTAGAAACTTTGGCCAAGATAAGCTGCCAACAAATGCTTCTTGTAGCCATCAAATGAGCTTGCTGCACCTTTCTACTGGGAATTGGTTTCACTCTTCAGTAGCAAACTGTTTTAGGTGTGCCCTCCACCATCTGGTGTTTTCAGCTCACGCCGTAGGTTATAGATGTGATTCAGGACTCCTCACTGGCCACTCCATAACAGTGTTTCTTCTTGAACCATTCCTGGGTGTGTGTAGTTGTTGTCCTACTGGAAAAAACACAACCTTCAACAGATACACCATTTTTGGACACTGGGTTGAACATTGCATTGCAAAGCAGTCCCACAGCATTATCGAACCTCCCCCATAATCTATTAGTTATTTCCTTTGAACGCTTCATTTGGTTGTTGGTAAACATAGGAAGGCCCCACTGTTGAAGGAGACAAGCACGCCTGATTGAACTTCTCAAAAACCCATCTAAACAAGCCCAAATCCTGGAGAAAATGTTCTGTGGACCAATGAAACAAAATTAGAGCTCTTTGTCAATACATATCAGCGCGGTGTCTTTACTGACAACCAAATGAAGGATTCAGTAAAAAAAATAACATCCTCCCTACAATCAAAGATGGGGGAGGTTTGATAAGGCTGTGGGGTTGCTTTGTTGCCTCTGGTACTGGGGGCCTTGGAGGTGTGCAAGGCATCATGAAATCAGCAGATGATCATGTGATTTTTGTATGCCAATGTTCAACCCAGTGTCCAAAAAACTGTATATTAGGTTGTAGGTTTTCCAGCAGGACCAATGACCCCAAACACACATAAAAAAATGCAGGAATGGTTAAGAAGAGATGCTGGTCTGTTCTGGATAGGCTAGCGAAGAGTCCAGATCTGAATCACATCCAAACAATGGCGAGATCTGAAAACAGCAGTTGGTAGAGGGCACCCCCCAAAAATTGAATTTGAGTAGTTTGCTGCTGAAAAGATGACCAAATTGTCAGTAGAAGGTTACAGCAAGCTCATTGATGGCTACAAGAAGCATTTGTCTGCAGTCATCTTGGCCTTAGGCTGTGCAACCAAGTACTAGCTCCGGGGTGCCAATAATTTCGTCCATACCATGTCTTTATTTTCTACATTACAATTGTAAACATACATTTACTAAAAAATAAAATTGGTTCTGCAATGTTGAAAATCCAATAAGGTGTGGTGACCAAAAGTTGTTCTACATTTCTACTTATTTTAGAAGAAATGGGGAATGATTTAATAAAGGTGCAAGGGTGCTAATATACTGCATTTGCCCACAACTGTACAAGCATCATGAAAGCTCTAACACAAATTCATATATATATATTTTTACCGTTATTTAACTAGGCAAGCCACTTAAGAACAAATTCTTATTTACAATGACAGCCTACCAGGGAACTGCGTTGTTCAGGGGCAGAACAAGAGATTTTTTACCTTGTCAGCTCGGGGAGTCGATCTAGCAACCTTTCGGTTATTGGCCCAACGCTCTAACCACTAGGCTACCTTGACTTGTTGAAAATCTGTTTTGTTTTTTTGACCTAACTTGCTTAAAACTTTTTATATGTGGTTTCTTCCTCCAGACTCCATAGAATGACCTCTTCCTTAATATTTGGTAAAATTATTAATTTAGCGTATGGTTTCCTAGAAATAAGGGTGGCACAACCCTTTGGCTCAACATTACCCCACTCTCCCCTAAGCATTTGTTTTTAGGTTCCACTTTAGTGCGGTTCTCTATTTGTGGCAAGTATGTTACAGCAGCATTTCATAGGCATAAAAGCATAGATACGGACAATGGAGGTCTTTCTTGAAAGGTCAGCCAGCCGGACATGAGCTGAGAGCTGTTTAGGGAATCTCTAGATCCCTTCTATACAAAAGAGGAAAACCGTGCACTTTCTATGCATTTCGTAGAGGGTCAAATACAGGTCAAAGAGTAAAATTGAAATATTTGTATTTTAATCTGTAAACTAAACCCCGAGTCCCAGACCATATAGGCCTACAACACAGGCAGACAAACTTACTCGAAGGTGGACTATGCGGGCAGATGGGTTTCTGAGGGAGGTGCCGGCAGACACGTAGTCCTTGCTCTCTACTTTGACAGGGAAGTGCTCATCACATTTAGCACCTGTGTCCAGGGCAGAGGGCCACTCTGTGCAGAACGCTTCAGGGAAAAGAGAAACAGAAATACAATTAAATACTGTTGCTACAGTAACATGTGTGTCTCTATAAGCAATTTTGTGACTTACGTTTCAGAGCTTCACAGTGTTTCTTTATGGCTAATGGGGTTAAATGCAAAAAGTTTGGAATCTGAAAAGAGAAGAGTTTTGATTAAAACCTGAATTAGCTACAATAGACAGAACAGAAATACTGCTGTACAAGTAAGGTATGTGGAACCAGTATGACCTGACAGCACAATACAATATATAGCTTTAAATGGTACAAATTATTTCCCTCCCATTGCCAGATAATGCTAAAATCAAAAGATCTGATATCATGCCAAGTTGGAGATAAGACCTCTGACCTTGATGAGCTCCAGGTTGCCCTTCTTCTCTGGGGGCACCCCTTTCTTCACTGGGAAGCCCATGCGGACAGGCAGGGGCACAGAGCCCTGTCTGAAGGGGGTAGCGGTCGGGTACACTGTAGTCCAGTCCTGGTCTACAGGCATCCTGTCTGTCCTGGGGTCGCCCGCCTGAAACACACCACGGAGACAGGGAACAGATGGAAAGGAGTCAGTATGTGGGTCAACTTCAAAATACATATACATCTTTCTGTCAATATACAGCTTGGAATAAACTTGATCAAAATAATTATTCATGACTTCTTTTTTAATAGTAAAGAATCTGGGCTGAATTCATGACATGCCCCTCTCCCCCCAGGGACCATAATGTGCTGTAGGAGCCATGTTGCCCTACTTAGAGTGCCTTCAGAAAGGATTCACAGCCCTTGACTTTTTTGTTGCGTTTCACCCTGGAATTAAAATGGATTCAATTGAGATTGTCACTGGCCTTCACACAATACCCCGTAATGTCAAAGTGGAATTATGTTTTTTCGAAATTGTTACAAATTAATCAAACATGTAAAGCTCAAAATGTAATTCAACCCCTTATGGAAAGCCTAAAGCCTAAATAAAGTTCAGCAGTAAAAATGTGCTTAATAACAAGTGACATGCTTGTAATCATTAAGGACTGGGGAGTTTTTCAGGATAACATTTTAAAAAAGAAACGGAACGGAGCGAAGCACAGGCAAAATCCTAGAGGAAAACCTGGTTCAGTCTGCTTTCCAACAGACACTGGGAGATTCATCTTTCAGCAGGACAATAACCTAAAACACAAGGCCAAATCTACACTGGAGTTGCGTACCAAGAAGACAGTGAATGTTCCTGAGTGGCTAAGTTACAGTTTTGACTTAAATCTAATTCAAAATGATCAATGATCGATTTGACACAGCTTGAATAATTGAGGGGGAAAAATGATCCAGGTGCTTCTACAAAGTATTGCCTCAGGGGTGTGAATAGTTATGTAAATTCAATACCTGTATTTCATTTTCAATACATTTGCAAAAATGTCTAAAAACATGTTTTCACTTTGTAATTATGATGTAGTGCGTGTAGATCAGGCTGTAACACAACAAAATGTGGAATAAGTCAAGGGGTATGAATACTTTCTGACGGCACTGTTGTGTACTCCATACAGTTTGTCTGTCTTTGTATATTCCACTTCAATTGTAGACTAGAGGGCACTATTTTTACTTAACCTTTATTTATACAGGTCGTCTCATTGAGATAAAAAATACATTTTTCAAGAGAGACCTGGTCCAACCGAGACAGCAGCAGGGGGGGGGGCAAAGTTTCAGACAAATCTCAGACATAGAAACACAATGAACAACCGATAGACGTAGACACCCATAAATTACAATCACATACAGAGACATACAAACACCATAGATAAAAATCTGTCTCGTGTACCACTGCATGAAATCCTAATGACAATCACGTTCCTCAGTAACAGGAGGGTCAAATCCAAAGAAACAAGACCCCGGAGTTTCAAACTGGTCTGGAGACAGTTCCAAGACCACAAAGCCGAGTAACAAAAACAAAACAAAAAATGTTTTTGCCATGAACCGTTGGGATTGTTGGAAAGTGGGAGTGACACCGTAGCTGACCTAGTCAAAGGAGAACAGAGGAAAAGCAGCAGTTTTCCCAAAACAGTCTTCTAGATCAGAGTTTACCAATGTTTAAGCCTACATAGACTTAATGAAGACCAGTCAACAGCACTGTACAGATCATAGTGATGGGTCAGATGCTTTTGGTTAGTAATAAACCTAAAAAGGGCCTCAGGATAGTGCTTGAGGTCTGCTTATAATAAATAACATCAACGAAGTCCCAGACAGACAAGAACGTACACCATACCGTCTCTTTTGTGGCCTCAAAGGAGAAAAAAAAAGAGCCTTGTGCCAGTAATAAAAACCTATTCTCAACTTGAGTTTCTTAACCAGGTTCTCAACATTATTATTGAAGCTCGGCTTCTCACCCAGCCAAACTCACAGATATCTGTGCGTTTTGACGTGCTCTGTGGAATGTCCTTTCAAGGTAGCAATGACATGGTTTTCAGAGTGTTGTTCAGAAAACACGCTTCAAATCGCATAGAGTCAAACTTCTGCCACTCGACTAGAGAATAGTGTCATTTTGAGGCTCCCGAGTGGCGCAGCGGTCTAAGACACTGCATCTCAGTGCTAGAGGCGTCACTACAGACACCCTGGTTCGATTCCAGGCTGTATCACAACCAGCAATGAATGGGAGTCACATAGGGCAGCGCACAGTTGGCCCAGCGTCCTCCGGATTTGGCCGGTGTAGGCCATCATTGTAAATAAGAATTTGTTCTTAACTGACGTGCCTAGTTAAATAAAGTTAATTTAAAAAAAAGATTCTGCATAAAAAGGTACATCCCAATGTTGTTGATATAAGTAATAAACAGGGGACCTAAACTGGATCCTTGAGGCACACCTGAGCTGTGTTGGGTCATGGGTAACTTATGTGGGAGGGTGGTAATTATCAGTTGTGAAGTCGTAAATACCAGTTGGATACATTCACATGCTTTGGCTAGATTGGCTAATGGCCAACAAGCGGAGTCAACCATAAACTCAAAGTACAGCTATCATGCCCGGGGAAAAAAACAAGAGTTCAAAAACCATATTAATAGATTACTTTTAATAAATAATGTTTTTGTTGCATTTAACTGGTGAAAGTGCTGTTATCGAGGTAATTTCCTTAGTAGGTGACGTCAGAGGTTAACATGTGGAAGTAGTCGGAGCTCAGGGGTGATAGACGAGTTTCCCACTAGTAATTTCCAGCTGGAGGGGCATTCAAGTGGATTTTCCTTAGTCGTATGTGGTAAATACCACCTTCCCACTTGGTTATGAAGGCAGCATTAGGCACCATGGCAGTCGAGATTTGGAATGATGGCCTCTCAAGACTATCACACAAGTGACCAATTCTTCCCGTGCTCATCGTTTACATCAGTGTTTCCCCAACTCCGGTCCTCAGTACCCCCAACAGCAGACATTTTCGTTGTAGCCCCAGACAAACAACTCATTCAACCCATCAAGGGTTTGGTGATTAGTTGACAAGTACTCAAGGACTATGTAGGATTCCCACCCCCAGACATAACACTCTCCATATGGTCGGGTTTTCAGCTGTTACAGTCGCCCAAGTTAGGCTACGTGTTAGGCTATGTGAATTACAATTCCGATGCCGTCTAATAACGTTTAGAAACGTCAATCAACATCACTTTCTAAATGTTTTTCGAAATATATGCTGATATGCCCCTGATCATTCATGTCAGTGAGAAAGAATCTTTAAAAAAAAGATTTAAAAAAAGACTGTGTGCCCCCAGTTGATGAACTACACTTCCTCCCCAGTTACGCTCACACAGAGGTGTTCGGAGCACACTAGATAGATAATTAGCACTGGCAGCCGCCTATGTCTTCCATCTGTTCTCCGTAAACAAGCGTTGTAACATGGAGATATAACCATGTGGGAAGACTAACCCTAACACTATAAAAGGTGTGTAGTGATTTAATGTTTTTATTTTCTTTAAAATTTGCTGATATGAAAGATACGTTCCTTATGTTTCCCAAAACAGTACTGCAAGTGATGCGTGTTAACTTTCAGACCGAGCATCAGGGCTCTTCTTCCTGATAAAGAAGATCTTATCGCCAATAGGCGCTAAAGTAGTTAGCATTTAGGACTGGAGTTGAGAAACACTGGTTACACACTAGCAATGCTGGGAATAAACTTGATTTTTTATTTATTAGAATCTGCATGAAGCCAGGAGTTCAATCAAATTACATTTAAATTTACTCTGTCGATTGGATGAAGGCTTGGTCCTTATACAGTGGGTAATAATAATCATTTAAAAAATCTAATAGAACGTATAATTAAACAGAATTTCCAAACGTGGGTCTGTTGTAGACCCATGCAGCTCCTTGAGCTTACCTCATGTCAAAAATAAAGCTTACCCACAAGTTCTTGCTTTTTTGTGTGCAGGTATGGTACACATGCAGGACTTTGACATGCGGTAAGTGGAGAGGAATTAGGTCGACCCACATTTGTAAAGTCTTTAAATTGTCATAATTTCTCAATTTCCCCCCTGCATGAGGATCAATCCTACGGACAATCAATCCTACGGACATTTTATTTGATTTAAATTCCGGTGGCCTTTCCGGTATTTTTTTGAAAGCCAATTCCTACCAATGCTAGTGTGTAAATACTACCGTTGCTAAAAGCAGCTACTTCAAACTATTATATGTGCCTAAGGGAATTTGCTAGCTATATCTGCCAGTATGGAACGTTTTCATCTTTACTGCTAATAAAATGGGCAAAAGACCCAACCAAAAACCTACTTTTGGAAAGCAGTTTGTTTAGCATCTATTTATGAACATTTGCAATCCCACCCGACTGTGCTAGGGTGGGTATCAAACAACTTTTGATTCGGTTAATCTTATGGCTAGGAGTTCCGCTAGCGGCACCCCTTGACAACGTTCCGCTGAAAAGGCGTGAAATTCAAAAATATTTTTCGAAATATGTAACTTTCACACATTAACAAGTGCAATACACCAAATGAAAAACTTATTCTTAATCTACCAATCGTGTCCGATTTTCAAAAAGGCTTTACAGCGAAAGAACAACATATGATTGTTAGGTCAGAGCCAAGTCACAAAAACACACACAGCCATTTTCCAGCCAAAGAGAGGAGTCACAAAAAGCAGAAATATAGGTCAAATTAATCACTAACCTTTGATGACACTCATAGGACATCATGTTACACAATACATGTATGTTTTGTTCGATAAAGTGCATATTTATATCCCAAAATCTCAGTTTACATTGGCGCGTCACATACAGTAATATTTAGCAGAGCCATATCAATTTATAGAAATACTCATAATAAAACATTGATAAAAGATACAAGTGTTATTCACAGATTTAAAGATAGACTTCTCCTTAATGCAACTGCTGTAACAGATATGAATGTAACCAAATGACAGGGATTAATGGTACACTTACTATTGGTGATAAACATAAGGGCAAACAATTTCACTGACAGCCGCAACTCAATAATCAGCTAGGGCTTTTGCCGCGCTAGCTGCCTATGAAAGAACCTCATATGCCATTTCTCTCCTGTTCTATTGGTTTTCATGTCAACTTTCTTTCGTTGTCCAGAATCCAAAAGGCGCAATCCTAGTCATATTAGCAACCCATCCTAGTTGTTGCATCTTTAGATTCACCCTCTTTCTAAGTTTCTAACTGAGATTTTCATCGCTGTCATATACCGCTTGCATCAGGTGAGGTGTTTGGAATTGCATTTTGGCAAATGTTTGAAAATGACATTTCATTGGAGGCTTCATTACAGGTGTTGCATAAGATGAATTGCCATAATCGAAATGTGATTTCTGACCACGATGGATGGACGCCCTAATGGGTTACACACCTAATGCATATGGGTCCAGTTTATTTCTCAAATGGCCAGTAAATTAAAATATTGCTGGTCACATTGTCTGGCGCCACAATTTCCTAATGAGACCCTGATATAGGGTTAGACGGCATTATATCAGAACCGACACAGATCCAAGACAAAAGTCAGAATTTTGGACCCGGAACCGGTCGAATCTTGGGTCTGTTGGACGCGTCCAGACATCAAATCAAACATTCCTTGTTCACTCACCTCTCTCCTTGATCTTCGGTTGAAAGGTCCTCTGTTCCCTCTGTCAGGAAAGCCTGAAAAAGATATCGATCGTATCAGAAAAACACGATACAGCCCATTTAATTATGCTAGCAGCTAGCTATGCGTTCTCCAACTTTCTATATGAAACTTTGACATCATTGCGACCATGATTCATATAGTCATTTGGACCAGGCTAGCAAGCTAGCTAGCAAATTAGCTCCTCGTTGTGACGGCATGGTAATGCATGGAAACTCACCTTTATTTTGACTAGAATGATTGGTAGACAAGGCCGTTGCATATGTTGCCCTGTTTAACGGGTTACGCACATTAACTCTATAAATATGACAATGTATTCGTCCTAAGGACCAAATTGATTTCTTCAATGTATGTGCAGCCATGTTTGAGGAGGCAATGTCAACCTATGGCGAGTCGAGAGGGACAGTCGTTTGGCGCTTGCGAAATAGAACATGAATACAACATTGGGTATCAGTGCCCCACTTTGGTATAGATAATGAACTGCAATATGGGAAAAGGTGAACGATTAGCGGTAGCCAATTACAAATGTTTTGTTACGTATTGTCGTAAAAATGTAGGTCTGTTTTAAAATGTCTAAACTTCTTCTTCTGTTATACTACATTATAGGAGCTCAACAATATGTTAATGGTGCTTATGCTTGGGATTACCTAATTACTCGCATGATTAATATCTAAAGAAGTACGGTTTCTGATTAGTGTATTCTTGATAGACCAAAACATTTATTTGAGCTGTTGAGGTCACGTCCGTCAGGTAGATAACGCCGTGCGCAAGATGATAGGCTCTGTCCACATGTGTCCTTCAGCACCCCTGCCATCCTGAGCGCACCGCCAGCTGCTGCTTTAACACATAGTAACACAACACTACCCTGTTCCTGGCAGACACACATCAGAGACGAGCTGTTAGGGACAGAAACAACGACCCGAGTTTCTGTATTCTAATGTTTCATTTTCCATGGTGTCCACTGTCATTTACGCACACAAAAAACTATTGCCATTGGGTACCACTTTGAAGAGAAAGGTAGGTTCACTTTTCATTTAACACGAAAGGAATTTAGGCTACTACGCTGTCTGAAATGATTTATTTTTGATAATTAAAATGTATATTGGATTTTTAGGCCTATTAGGACTTTTTGTAATAACTCTAGCTGAAATGGAAACATCTTAATATAATATTCTATCGCAAATATTTCTGTATTTTGTGTTATGTCCGGCAGAGACCTTTTTCTAAAGCTCATCTGAAGCATCTGTAGCCCCTGCCTATGTAATAGGATTCCACCTTGTTCCAAACCATCTGTTGGTTTGATGTCTCATAATACAACTACTGTAGCCTGAACACAAGCACACATGACAGCTGTGACAAAGGTCACAGTTATAGGCCTGTTGTCTTTCTTTGAAACGTTTTGTTTGTGTTAAATACTGTTGTGCACTAAACCATGTGCTTTAATCATCATTTGTGATGGAATCATCATCACAAACTATGTTTAGACCTAAACATTTGAATATTAAAACTAAAAAGATGTAGTGTAAGGTTAAGATTATGATATTCCTATGTGGAATGAGTGATGGATTTGCATGTCCATTTTTCCATGTATCCCTTTGTAACAGAAGGAAACATAGGAGTCCTATGCCTGACAGAGTTATTGTGTGTTTGATGGTTGTCCAGCGTAGCTTAAACAACAGAGAAACTCAATCTATGAACTGGGGACAGCAGCAGTGTTTCTGAAACCAGACTGTCTTCACATTCTCTGCTGTGGAGGACAGACATGGAGGGTTGCTAGCTCCTGTTACGTTCCAGCCTCCCACCACAAAGGCTTGTTTCCAAGGGCTTAAGTGACCATGATCCGTTCATCTCTTTTCAGACCCACTTCAGTTTCCAGAAAATACTGTATATTGACCCCTACTAATTAGTCCACTTGTCTTTTCTGGTGGATGATACTAGAGAAGGAGAAGGAGAGGGAGATAGAGGGGGTAGAACTTGGATAGGATAGACTATGCCTAAAGTCAATGCTAGTTGGGTGGCATCTCACCTGAGACTGCAAAATAGCTAACAAAATGGCAACACTGACTATATGCGTTGAATCTTTTATTTTATTTTTTGCACAGAATCCATGCCCACTCACTCAGGACAATACACACTCACTCACACTGACACTCCAACACACACACACACACACACACACACACACACACACACACACACACACACACACACACACACACACACACACACACACACACACACACACACACACACACACACACACACAGTCATACTGACTCTACACACGCACACACTCACATACAGTACAATCATCCTATATGCTGCTGCTACTCCGTTTATCAAATATCCTGATGCCTAGTCACCTTACACCTATACATACAGTATCTACCTCTACCATTCCAGTAACCCTGCACATTGTAAATATGGTTTTGGCCCTGTAACTGACCCTGTATATAGCTTACTTACTTTCTCGTGCTCTTCTTATTTCTATTTCTTGTGTGTTTTTGTTCTACTTTACTTTATTTTATAGGACTATGGATATTCATTACTGCATTGTCGGGAAAGAGCTTGCAAGAACAGCATTTTACTGTACTTGTGCACGTGACAATATAACTTTAAACTTGAGTCATGTTTCCAGTCTGAGTCCTGAGAGATCTCACAGAGGATTCTGGTCCATTAATGTTGCATGAGAAATTGGATGAGGATAGACAGGGGCTTACTATTGTAACTATGGATTTGGAGAAGTGTGGCATCTCTATGCATCATCATTACAGCTATCTCCTTTCACATGTGATCTGTGTTTCTAACAGCATAACAAGCAAACAATATACTCACAATGTCCAGACAGGTAATGATGATGCATGTCAAGCAGTTCTCAAGGTTGAGAGCCATGAGACCATCTGAGTTTGGTGACAGATAGCGTGTGAGTGGCATCCTAAGCTCTGTGGATCCACTGACACCGCTGAGTAGAAACAATGCATGATACAGTACACAGCCAATGGTACAGACCAGAGGTCACCACACACAAGGTATACAACACACAGAGAGGATCACCTCTTAGGGCTTGGGGATAGAAGCTGTTCAGGAGCCTGTTGGTGTCAGACTTGTTGCTCCGGTACTGCTTGCCATGCGGAAGCAGAGAGAACAGTCTATGGCTTGGGTGGCTGGGGTCCTTAACAGTTTTCCGGCCTAACTTTCACACTGCCTGATATAGAGGTCCTGGATGGCAGGAAGCTAGGCCACAGTGATGTACTGGGCTTTCTGCACCACCCTCTGTAGTGCCATGCGATCGAGGGTGGTGCAGCAACCATACCAAGTGGTGATGAAGCCAGTCAAGATGCTCACAATGGTGCAGCTGTAGAACATTTTGAGGATTTGAGGGCTCATGCCTAATTTTCTACAACCTCCTGAGGGGAAAGAGGCGTTGTTGCACCTTCTTCACGACTGTGTGCGTGTGTGTGGACCATATTAAGTCCTTAGTGATTCGGACACAGAAGCACTCAACCCGCTCCACTACAGCCCCCCCTCCCCGTGTTTCCTGTAGTCCCCGATCAGCTCCATGGTCTTACTGACGTTGAGGGAGAGACTGGTGAACAGGCCTACCACTGTTGTGTCGTCAGCAAACTTGATGATGGTTTTGTAGTCATGTGTGGCCATGCAGTCGAGGTTGAACAGGGAGGACAGGAGGGGACTAAGCACACACCCCTCTGGAGCCCCCGTATTGAGGGTCAGCGTGTCGGAGGTAATGTTGCCTACGCCACCACCTGGGGTCGGCCCGTCAGGAAGTCTAGGATCCAGTTTCAGAGGGAGGTGTTCAGTCCCACACTACCAAGCTTGGTGACGAGCTTGGGGGGACTATGGTGTTGAACACTAAGCTGTAGTCAATCAACAACATAGTTATTCCTCTTATCTAGGTGGGTGAGGGCAGTGTGGAGTGCATTTGAGATTGCAAGTACCCTTAGAGTTCTTGTGAACAGGAATGACGGTGGTCAGCTTGAGACTGGGACAAGGTTGAAAATGACCGTGAATATGTCTGCCAGCTCTTCTGCGCATGATCTGAGAACACGCCCTGGAATACCATCCTGGCCCGCGGCCTTGCGAGTATTGACATGATTAAAAACCTTACTCTCATCGGCCTCAGAGAGCGAGATCACCCTGTCCTCTGGGACGGCGGGGGCCCTCATGCACAACTCGGTGTTGTCTTTGTCGACGCTTACATTAAATGCATTGAGTTTGTCTGGTAGAGAGTCATCGTTGGGCAGATCACAGCTGGGTCTTTCTTTGTAATCCGTAGTGGACTGTAGCCCCTGCCTATGTAATAGGATTCCACCTTGTTCCTATATTGTCCTTTTGCTTGTTTGACGGCTCTGCAGAGGTCGTAGCAAGACTTAATGTACTTGTTTGTGTCCTCAGCCGTAGCCTTGGGTTTGGCTGTGATAACCCTGTGTGCAGTATCCCTGCTCTTTAGCTTAGCGCCAACCTCAGTGTTAATCCAAGCAGCGAACCTTCACTGTGGGGACACCGTCGGTGATACATTTCCTAATGAAGCAGGTGACGGTAGGGGTTAGCTCCTTGATGCTATCGGCTGAGTCCCAGAACATTTTCCAGTCAGAGCTAGCAAAGCAGTCCTGTAGCATAGCCTCCGATTTGGAGGACCATTTCTCTATGGCACTCGTCACGGGCACTTTGAGCTTCTGCTTGTAGACAGGAAGCAGGAGTATAGAGTCATGATCTGATTTTCCGAAGGGGGGACGAGGAAGTCCCTTGTATGCTTGCTTGTGGGTAGAGTAACAGTGGTCTCCTACTTAAGTACAGACACAAGTCATCGGACTCTTTTAACTAAAGCCCAATACTCCACTGGATCCTTTCTGTAAACTCTGGACCTTGGCACCGGATCACCTCTGCTACCGATTGGCTATAGTGGCTAACGCCACTGCCACGAAGCTAGCACCAGTTAGCTGTGAGCCAGGCGCATCTCCCGGCTAGCAAACTAAATTCCACAATACCTCTTTCGCCATCTGGCTTGGATTCTCTGTCGATACGGCGCCCCGCCGTACCACCACGACTGGTCTGCCGACGAATACTCCATCCGCTGTGCCTTCAACCGGCCTCCGTCAGAGCAGACGCTCCTACTAACCCCGGGCTACTAACTTTAAACGCCATGTCGCTAGCGTAGTGGCGGATTCCCTGTTCTATCTACTGCTGCCCCCTTGACACTACGATCACTTGGCTACATAGCTGATGCCTGCTTGACTGTCCATTAATCACGGTACTCCATTCTGTTTATTTATTTTTTATCTGTCGGCCCCAGCCGCGAACTCAGGCTCTGTGTGTAGTTAATCCGACCCTCTCTGCCTAGTCATCGCCATTTTACCTGCTGTTGTTGTGTTAGCTGATTAGCTGTTGTTGTCTCACCTGTTGTTTTAGCTAGCTCTCC
Source organism: Oncorhynchus kisutch (assembly GCF_002021735.2). Lineage (NCBI taxonomy): Eukaryota > Metazoa > Chordata > Actinopteri > Salmoniformes > Salmonidae > Oncorhynchus > Oncorhynchus kisutch. Next base: position 17,952,391 of record NC_034195.2, on the reverse strand, counting down.
CAATCAACACCTGCGATTACTTTATGCCTCGCTGTATGGCTCTCTCAAATGTCAATATGCCTTGCATACTGTTGTTCAAGTTAGTTATCATTGTTTTAGTTTACAATGGAGCCCCTAGTTCCACTCTTCATACCTCTGATACCTCCTTTGTCCCACCTCCCACACATGCGGTGACCTCACCCATTACAACCAACATGTCCAGAGATACAACCTCTCTTATCATCACCCAGTGCCTGGGCTTACCTCCGCTGTACCCGCACCCCACCATACCCCTGTCTGCGCATTATGCCCTGAATATATTCTACCACGCCCAGAAATCTGCTCCTTTTATTCTTTGTCCCCAACGCTCTAAGCGACCAGTTTTGATAGCCTTTAGCCTCATCCGACTCCTCCTCTGTTCCGCGGGTGATGTGGAGGTAAACCCAGGCCCTGCAGGTCCCCAGGCAACCTCATTTGTTGACTTCTGTAATCGAAAAAGCCTTGGTTTCATGCATGTCAACATCAGCAGCCTCCTCCCTAAGTTTGTTTTCCTCACTGCTTTAGCACACTCTGCCAACCCTGATGTCCTTGATGTGTCTGAATCCTGGCTTAGTAAGGACACCAACAATTCGGAGATTTCCATACCCAACTATAACATTTTCCGTCAAGATAGAACTGCCAAAGGGGAGGAGTTGCAGTCTACTGCAGAGATAGCCTGCAAAGTAAAGTCATACTTTCCAGGTCCAGTTTAGGTGACCTAAACTGGGATATGCTTAACACCCCGGCAGTCCTACAATCTAAGCTAGATGCCCTCAATCTCACACAAATCTTCAAGGAACCCACCAGGTACAACCCTAAATCTGTAAACAAGGGCACCCTCATAGACGTTATCCTGACCAACTGGCCCTCCAAATACACCTCCGATGTCTTCAATCAGGATCTCAGCGATCACTGCCTCATTGCCTGTATCCGCTACGGGTCCGCAGTCAAACGACCACCCCTAATCACTGTCAAACGCTCCCTAAAACACTTCTGCGAGCAGGCCTTTCTAATCGACCTGGCCCGGGTATCCTGGAAGGATATTGACCTCATCACGTCAGTTGAGGATGCCTGGTCATTCTTTAAAAGTAATTTCCTCACCATCTTAGATAAGCATGCTCCGTTCAAAAAATGCAGAACCAAGAACAGATATAGCCCTTGGTTCACTCCAGACCTGACTGCCCTTGACCAGCACAAAACATCCTGTGGCGGACTGCAATAGCATTGAATAGTCCCCGCGATATGCAACTGTTCAGGGAAGTCAGGAACCAATACACGCAGTCAGTCAGGAAAGCAAAGGCCAGCTTTTTCAAGCAGAAATTTGCATCCTGTAGCTCTAACTCCAAAAAGTTATGGGACACTGTAAAGTCCATGGAGAACAAGAGCACCTCCTCCCAGCTGCCAACTGCACTCAGGCTAGGTAACACGGTCACCACCGATAAATCAATGATAATCGAAAACTTCAACAAGCATTTCTCAACGGCTGGCCATGCCTTCCTCCTGGCTACTCCAACCTTGGCCAACAACTCTAACCACGGCCAACAGCTCCCCCCCTCGCCCAAGCCTCCCCAGCTTCTCCTTTACCCAAATCCAGATAGCAGATGTTCTGAGAGAGCTGCAAAACCTGGACCCGTACAAATCAGCTGGGCTTGACAATCTGGACCCTCTATTTCTGAAACTATCCGCCGCCATTGTCGCAACCCCTATTACCAGCCTATTCAACCTCTCTTTCATATCGTCTGAGATCCCCAAGGACTGGAAAGCTGCCGCGGTCTTCCCCCTCGTCAAAGGGGGAGAAACCCTGGACCCAAACTGTTACAGACCTATATCCATCCTGCCCTGCCTATCTAAGGTCTTAGAAAGCCAAGTCAACAAACAGATCACTGACCATCTCAAATCCCACCGTACCTTCTCCGCTGTGCAATCTGGTTTCCGAGCCGGTCACGGGTGCACCTCAGCCACGCTCAAGGTACTAAACGATATCATAACCGCCATCGATTAAAGACAGTACTGTGCAGCCGTCTTCATCGACCTGGCTAAGGCTTTCGACTCTGTCAATCACCATATTCTCATCGGCGGACTCAGTAGCCTCAGTTTTTCTAATGACTGCCTTGCCTGGTTCACCAACCACTTTGCAGACAGAGTTCCGTGTGTCAAATCGGAGGGCATCTTGTCCGGTCCTCTGGCAGTCTCTATGGGGGTGCCACAGGGTTCAATTCTCAGGCCGACTCTTTTCGCTGTATATATCAATGATGTTGCTCTTGCTGCGAGCGATTCCCTGATCCACCTCTACGCAGACGACACCATTCTGTATACTTCTGGCCCGTCCTTGGACACTGTGCTATCTAACCTCCAAACGAGCTTCAATGCCATACAACACTCCTTCCGTGGCTGCTCTGAAACACTGTAAAACCAAATACATGCTTTTCAATCGTTCGCTGCCTGCACCCGCACGCCCGACTAGCATCACCACCCTGGATGGTTCCGACCTAGAATATGTGGACATCTATAAGTACCTAGGTGTCTGGCTAGACTGTAAACTCTCCTTCCAGACTCATATTAAACATCTCTAATCTAAAATCAAATCTAGAGTTGGCTTTCTATTTCGCAACAAAGCCTCCATCACTCCATATCCTACTGATCCTCGACTTCGGCGATGTCATCTACAAAATAGCTTCCAATACTCTATTCAGCAAAATGGATGCAGTTTATCACAGTGCCATCCGTTTTGTTACTAAAGCACCTTATACTACCCACCACTGCGACCTGTATGCTCTAGTCGGCTGGCCCTCGCTACATATTCGTCGCCAGACCCACTGGCTCCAGGTCATCTACAAGTCCATGCTAGGTAAAGCTCCACCTTATCTCAGTTCACTGGTCACGATGGCAACACCCACCCGTAGCACGCGCTCCAGCAGGTGTATCTCACTGATCATCCCTAAAGCCAACACCTCATTTGGCCGCCTTTCCTTCCAGTTCTCTGCTGCCTGTGACTGGAACGAATTGCAAAAATCATTGAAGCTTTTATCTCCCTCACCAACTTTAAACATCTGCTATCTGAGCAGCTAACTGATCGCTGCAGCTGTACATAGTCCATCCGTAAATAGCCCACCCAATTTACCTACCTCATCCCCAGACTGTTTTTATTAATGTACTTTTCTGCTCTTTTGCACACTAGTATCTCTACCTGCACATGACCATCTTATCATTTATCACTCCAGTGTTAATCTGCTAAATTGTAATTATTCGCCTACCTCCTCATGCCTTTTGCACACTGTATATAGACACTTTTTCCCCCCCTTTTTTTCTACTGTGTTATTGACTTGTTTATTGTTTACTGCATGTGTAACTCTGTGTTGTTGTCTGTTCACACTGCTATGCTTTATCTTGGCAAGGTCGCAGTTGTAAATGAGAACTTGTTCTCAACTAGCCTACCTGGTTAAATAAAGGTGAAATAAAATAATAAAAAAAATTAAAAAGATAGGTTCACTTCACTGCCCTTTGGACAAGAAAAGAACATTCTAAGATTGACTTGGAAGTGTTAAGGTCTGGTTTCCCATTGTAAATGACAAAAAGCAATGACGCCTATGTAGGATGAATACAAGGTAAGAGATGTGATCTCTTAGGCATAGTCAATCATGTCCAAGCTCCTCTACCCCCTTTTACTTCCTCTCCTTCTCTAGCATCATCCAACAGAAAAGTAAAGTGCACTAACTAGTAGAGGTCAATATATTTTTCTTAAGGAAACCGACCCGTGTCTGAAATGTGATGAACAGATTATGGTCACTAAAGCAGTCCGAAACTAGTATTTTTGGTGGTAGGCTGAAAGGTAACACTTGTTACCCTACTCTGGTCAGCAACCCTGGTCCTGGAGAGCTACAGGGTGGGACTGACTGCTTTTGTTTCAGTGCAGCACTAACACCCTGTTTAATCTAATCCAGGTCTTGATGATTATTTCATTATTTGGTGTTAAGGGTTTAAGTGGAACCAAAGCCTGCAAAGTGCCAACAGTCTCAGGACCGGGGTTAGTATGTACTAATGTACTAGTTACAGGGTTCAACTGTCACTGTGATCACCCTGACCATTAGATCTAACCGCTCTGATGTCAGCATCTTCTCTACTGCAGGTCTGGTCACACATGTAGCCTAACACAGAGTGCTTAGACCTCTGGGGTGGACGTGCCTTGTTGTTAGCTGTTTATCTCCTCCCACCTGGACCTCAGGTCGGAGCTTTGACCCAGCCTCCTCTTCCTCTGATCAGGACCGTTCTCTTTGGCAGTATGGGTGAGAAGCGGGGTAGTCCCTTCCAGCTGCTGAACCGCGTGCACAGAGACTGCGATGGTAGTGGTGGAGGATCCAAGCCCTTAGAGCAAAAAGGTCATGACACCACCAGCCTCACCAACCCGGACCTGGGCACCATGGACAGTGCTGCTGCTGCTGCTGACAGTACACGCTTCTCTCCTGTTTCACTGGAACTGGACCCCACAGCGGTGAATAATGGATCAGACATTCCCTGCAGCCCGCAGACAGACACAAAAGACCCAGCGCTGCAGATCAACAGCCGGCCCTCTACCTGCGGCCCTAACCCTCCTCCTCTCCCTCCAGCTAGCCAGCTGCTCTCCTCCAAGCACTTCCAGAGCCCCTACATTACGAAGACTAGCATGCAGGGGGATGTCTACAACTTCCTAGAGAGACCCACTGGATTGAGATGCTTCCTCTACCACTTCTTGGTGTGAGTACCTCTGCCTTTTCACCCTCTACTGGTCACTTCAACATACCGGTAGCTAAAAGGCTAGACTGCTTCCCTAGATGACATTCTTTTGTGAATATAACATGACATATATCCTTATTAATGACATTAACATTTTTGATTTAGAACTATTCAGAATTAGTGGCTTTCAAATGTTCCCTAAAAATATATCTCCCCCAGAAATAACAGTGGATTTGGAAAATGCCATTATTAGACCAAAGGCGAGGACACCACAGTTCACCGGACACAACACAGAGTCCAAACATTTAACATTTACTGTGTTTTCCTCTGCATTTGTTGATATGAAATCCGAAAATACTCTGGATACATTCAGTAACATGATGAGAATATTCCTGGAAAATGTGGGGTAGGTGCAACATTAAAACAAAAAATGGCAAGACTTTGAGGACTAACTGGTGTCTCCAAGTGGCCACACACCTCTCCAAAGTGTGCACAGTTCCTAAGTCATTTCAATGCACCTTTATGACTTAAAGAAGAGTCCTCAAACATAAGGTGCTTTTTTTTTAGGTCTCCTAACTGTGCCGTCTAGGAACTAGATCAAGCGCACTTGTTTTATTTGGAACACAAACGCCATCACAATATGACTGTTGTTCCATTAGAAATCGCAATCTGAGTCAGATGGACATCATTTGAAAGCTTGTTCTATTGTTACCATGGCAAGTTAAGTTACAGTGGGGCAAAAAAGTATTTAGTCAGCCACCAATTGTGCAAGTTCTCCCACTTAAAAAGATGAGAGAGGCCTGTAATTTTCATCATAGGTACACTTCAACTATGACAGACAAAATGAAAAAAATCACATTGTAGGATTTTTAATGAATTTATTTGCAAATTATGGTGGAAAATAAATATTTGGTCACTTACAAACAAGCAAGATTTCTGGCTCTCACAGACCTGTTCTTTAAGAGGCTCCTCTGTCCTCCACTCGTTACCTGTATTAATGGCACCTGTTTGAACTTGTTATCAGTATAAAAGACACCTGTCCACACCCTCAAACAGTCACACTCCAAACTCCACTATGGCCAAGACCAAAGAGCTGTCAAAGGACACCAGAAACAAAATTGTAGACCTGCACCAGGCTGGGAAGACTGAATCTGCAATAGGTAAGCAGCTTGGTTTGAAGAAATCAACTGTGGGAGCAATTATTAGGAAATGGAAGACATACAAGACCACTGATAATCTCCCTCGATCTGGGGCTCCACGCAAGATCTCACCCCGTGGGTCAAAATTATCACAAGAACGGTGAGCAAAAATCCCAGAACAACATGGGGGGACCTAGTGAATGACCTGCAGAGAGCTGGGACCAAAGTAACAAAGCCTACCATCAGTAACACACTACGCCTCCTGGGACTCAAATCCTGCAGTGCCAGACGTGTCCCCCTGCTTAAGCCAGTACATGTCCAGGCCCGTCTGAAGTTTTCTAGAGAGCATTTGGATGATCCAGAAGAAGATAGGGAGAATGTCATATGGTCAGATGAAAAAAAAATGATATGGTCAGATGTAAAAACTCAACTCGTCGTGTTTGGAGGACAAAGAATGCTGAGTTGCATCCAAAGAACACCATACCTACTGTGAAGCATGGGGGTGGAAACATCATGCTTTGGGGCTGTTTTTATGCAAAGGGACCAGGATGACTGATCCGTGTAAAGGAAAGAATGAATGGGGCCATGTATCGTGAGATTTTGAGTGAAAACCTCCTTCCATCAGCAAGGGCATTGAAGATGAAACTGGGTCTTTCAGCATGACAATGATCCCAAACACACCGCCCGGGCAATGAAGGAGTGGCCTCGTAAGAAGCATTTCAAGGTCCTGGAGTGGCCTAGCCAGTCTCCAGATCTCAACCCCATAGAAAATCTTTGGAGGGAGTTGAAGGTCAGTGTTGCCCAGCAACAGCCCCAAAACATCACTGCTCTAGAGGAGATCTGCATGGAGGAATGGCCCAAAGCAACAGTGTGTGAAAACCTTGTGAAGACTTGTGAAAACATTTGACTTGTGAAAACATTTGACCTCTGTCATTGCCAACAAAAGGTATATAACAAAGTATTGAGATAAACTTTTGTTATTGACGAAATACTTATTTTCCACCATAATTTGCAAATAAATTCATTAAAAATCCTACAATGTGATTTTCTGGATTTTTTTTTCATTTTGTCTGTCATAGTTGAAGTGTACCTATGATGAAAATTACAGGCCTCTCTCATCTTTTTAAGTGGGAGAACTTGCACAATTGGTGGCTGACTAAATACTTTTTTGCCCCACTGTATATGATATTACAGTTTTAGTCTTTTACAATGCAATTCAGCACAACTGATTATTATTTTGGTGCGCATAGAAAGTGGTCCTGAGTGCATTTAGGTGCATGTGCTTTGGCAAATGTTCTACACAATAGACAAACACAGGCTCACTCTGTTCAGAACAACCCAGGGTATGACACCATGTCATCTTGTAACTACATAAAACACGGTGATCATAAATCTTGACACAGTATATGACACAAGTTTTATAATATGGAAATGTGAAATGCGTGTTTGGCTTGCTTGTATGACATCAAAACTATTTATTATCTTTGAAAATACATTTGAAAATACATTTTAATTTACAGCATTTCCGTCACTCAGACAACAAAACATTTTCAAGAGTTACCAAATATGTCAGGAGGGATGGGGGACAACTTCTTCCGAAGTTCCAGTTTAGGCGTTTATCAGTTCCCAAATATGCAATTTTCAACCCGTATACATACGGATACGAGTGTAAATCACTACTTATAGTTATCGTAATGGCTGTAAGGAATATGTTCTGGTTCCCAGTAACTAAAGGAGAGGTTGTCTGTCACTGTGGCCTGGCTTCTCTAATTATTTCTCCATGAGACCACAGAGCAGGCAGGAGGAGGTCAACACGATCCTGTCACCCACACCTCTGTTCTTGTCCGACTGCTCTCTTTTCTTACCTACCGGTCAACAAATCAGCCCTGTATGTTCTTAACCCTGGGCAGCATGGGTCTGGGAGGCTCACGGGGATATTGGTATCCACAGTCCTCCACCAATTATACATTTAACTCCATACTTCTTGTATTAAAAAAATGTTGGCACATAAATGCACTTTAATTCAAGATTTATAACTGAAATGATGTTTCTCTGCCTCATGGTTAAATGTGTACAATAAGCAGGATTTTTGCTTTAAAGTTGGGACAACAAAAAGCCTCTATGCTGCAAAAACAACAAAAAATCTAACTTTTTGCAAAATATGTCCCTTACCACCTCACTCAGCCCCTAAAACCACAGCTGGTTGAGGGAATGCTAAGAGTGTGCAACGCTGTCATCAAGGCAAAGGGTGGCTATTTGAAGAATTTCAAATATAAAATATATTTTGATTTGTGTAACCCTTTCTTAGTTACTACGTGATTCCATATGTGTTATTTCATAGTGTTGATGGCTTCACTATTATTCTACAATGTATAAAATAGGAAAAATAAAGAAAAACTCTTGAATGAGTAAGTGTATATCGGTAGTGTATATCATTCATATGTAGGTCCAAATATGGCTATAGCAACTGTACATTGAGGTAAAGCAGTTGCAACAATGTATACAATATGTACTGTAGCTATAGAAATCTATGATGCATGTTTCATTCCATAATCCCAGGATATTTAATGGTATGAGGATGGGGAATGAATGGTTGACTCAATAAGTGACTCGGCATGACCATGTGAATGGAAACGCCGTTGAGTCGTCCAGCTCTTGTTTTCCTCCCCTCTCTGTTTGTTGTGTGTGTGTGTGTGGCCTGGCATCTCTGATGATAATCTTCCCCAGCAGTAATTGAGGCTATAATGTTCCCCACTCACACAGAGAGAACCCGAGAACCCCTGGACTCGTACAAAATTAAACCCTGATTCTGATTCATCCTCGCTGACGCTCCTTTAAGTAACCCTTACTTGTCAATGGGTATTAATGATTCTGCTGGGCCTCCTCTCCGCTCTGCTCCACTCTGCTCTTCTATATCAGGCCATCCAGGAGAGACGTGAGAGGAGAGAAAGGAAGGCTACATCAAGGGCTGTGTGCAGCAGCCATGACGGGCTAAGTGGCCTGCTCTTCATTACGATGACACAGATAGATAGGCAGAGAGGGTTGAGTGGTTGTGTGCCCGGCTGCCAGCGTTTCCAGCCCTATCCATCACTCCTCTTATCGCGCTGAGGTCAAAACCAGAGCCAGGCCAGGGACAGTGTCCCGCTGGGGACTACGTACTTCAATGCCTCAGCCAGAGATGGAGGAGAAACAGACTCAACTCACGGCAATTACATCCGTCCCTGGGCCACACACGGACATAGACTCACAGGTCCGCACATAATGACGGGCACAAAGCCATGCATACACACTCTCCGTCTCTCTCTCTCACACACACACACACACACACACACACACACACACACACACACACACACACACACACACACACACACACACACACACACACACACACACACACACACACACACACAGTCCAGTAGAGAATATATCCCTCTGGTTACCCACAGCGTACTGGGGCAGGTGTCAATAAAGAGTCTTATGCAATGTCATGCAGTGCAGTCAGCAGGCACTTCAGGCTCAACATAGAACAGACCAGACACTTTGGATCTCTGATGAATAAGGATCCAGTAGAACTCAGTCTTTCACATGACATTATCTTACACAGGAGATAAGGCATGTGTTACCACAGCCTCACTCAGCCCCTAAAACCACAGGCTCCTTTGATCTGTGGCTTGCCAAGCTTCTCACTCTCTCTTCAGATCATCAATGGCACTGGACTGACTAGTCCCTAACTGATTTTATTTCTGAAGGAAGTGCATCTTCAGGGAATAATCTACCATACACGACTGATACAACCACACACAGCAGATGATTAGGTTTTGTTGCTGTGGATTCTGTATGGGTGATTCAACAGAAGTGATGTAAATGACTTTCCCCCAAAAAACAGTTAAGTCTCCAAATGTAGGACATTTATTTACATCATGATGTGTTTTATTTAAATCCAAGGCAATAACAAACATATTCAGGGCTTTTTATGCCATTAAACTTCTTTGTCAGGTTTGCCTAAAATAATAAAAGATAAAAAAACATTTTCGAGATGGAGAAACACTTTCAGTGTTAACTTAAACGACTAAAACCACATCTAAACTATGTAGAAAATATAATGAACCTATATATTTTTTAGAATATAATATTTGAGAATGATCTTGTCTCAGCGCTGCAACTCCCCAACAGGCCCTGGAGAGGTGAAGGTCGAGTCATGCGTCCTCTGAAACATGACCCACCAAGCCGCGCTTCTTAACACCCGCTTGCTTAACCCGGAAGCCAATGTGTCAGATGAAACACTGTTCAACTGACGACTGCAGTCTTCCGGGCCGACCACAAGGAGTCGCTAGAGCGTGATGAGCCAAGTAAAGCCCCCCGGCCAAACCCATAATGTCACTTACGGACTGCAAAGGGAAACCCAGTCGCGAGCTGCCCTGTGACGCGAGCCTACCAGACAGGCTAAATGCCTTTTATGCTTGCTTTGAGGCAAGCAACACTGAAGCATGCATGAGAGCACCAGCTGTCCCGGATGACTGTGTGATCACTCTCTCCGTAGCCGATGTGAGCAAGACCTTTATCCAGGTCAACATTCACAAGGCCGCGGAGCCAGATGGATTACCAGGACATATACTCAGAGCATGCGCGGACCAACTGGCAAGTGTTTTCACTGACATTTTCAATCTCTCCCTGACCGAGTCTGTAATACCTACATGTTTCAAGCAGACCACCATAGTCCCTGGGCCCAAGAAAGCGAAGGTAACCTAGCTAAATAACTACCGCCCATAGCACTTTGAAAGGCTGTTCATGGCTCACATCAACACCATAATCCCAGAAACCCTAGACCCACTCCAATTTACATACCGCCCCAACAGATGCATAGATGATGCAACCTCAATCACACTCCACACTGCCCTTTCCTACATAGACAAAAATAACACCTATGTGAAAATGCTTTTCATTGACTACAGTTCAGCGTTCAACACCATAGTGCCCACGAAGCTCATCACTAAGCTAAGGGCCGTGGGACTAAACACCTCCCTCTGCAACTGGATCCTGGACTTCCTGATTGGCCACCCCCAGGTGGTAAGGGTAGGTAATAATACATCTGCCATGCTGATCTTCAACACTGAGGCCCCTCAGGGGTGTGTGCTTAGCCCCCTCCTGTACTCCCTGTTCACCCACGACTGCGTGGCCAAGCACGACTCCAACACCATCATTAAGTTTGCCGACGACACAACAGTGTTAGGAGTGATCATCGACAATGATGAGAGCCTATAGGGAGGAGGTCAGAGACCTGCCAGTGTGGTGCCAGGACAACAACCTCTCCGTCAACGTAAGCAAGACAAAGGAGCTGATCGAATATGCCCCCATTCACATCGACAGGGCTGTAGTGGAGCGGGTCGATAGTTTCAAGTTCCTTGGTGTCCACATCACCAACAAACTATCTTGGTCCAAACACACCAAGAGAGTCATTAAGAGGGTACGATAACGCCTTTTTCCCCCTCAGGAGACTGAAAATATTTGGCATGGGACCCCAGATCCTTAAAGTTATACAGCTGCACCATCGAGAGCGTCCTAACTGGTTGCATCACCGCCTGGTATGGCAACTGCTCGGCATCTGACCCTAAAGCGCTACAGAGGGTAGTGCGTACGGCCCAGTACATCACTCGGGCCAAGCTTCCTGCCATCAAGGACTGATATACTAGGCGGTGTATGGCCCATAAAATTGTCAAAGACTCCAGTCACCCAAGTCATAGACTACTCTCTCCGCTACCGCACTGCAAGCGGTACCGCAGCACCCTGTCTAGGTCCAAAAGGCTCCTTAACAGCTTCTACCTCCAAGCCTGCTGAACAATTAATCAAATGGCCACCTGGACTATTTACATTGAAACCCCCCCTTTGTTTTTACACTGCTGCTACTTGTTTATTATCTATGCATAGTCAGTGTACCCCTACCTACATGTACAAATTACCTCGACTAACCTGTATCCCCGCACATTGACTCGGTACCGGTACACCCTGTATATAGCCTCGTTATTGTTATTTAATTTTTTACCTTAATTTATTTAGTAATATTTTCTGAACTCTATTTTCTTAAAACTGAGTTGTTAGTTAAGGCCTTGTAAGTAAGCATTTCATTGTAACCTGTTGTATTTGGCGCATGTGACAAATAACATTTGTTTTGATTTGATTTGAAACACACACTTTATAACAGTGTAGAATGAATGTTCCTAAAGCCACACCCCTACAAATATCACCAGGTGATGAGATTGCACCCTTCTCCAGCATGGCCACATGGTGGAGTAGTCTGTCTGCAAACATATAGGAGAACATTTTGTGAGCAAGTTGGTAAATCTGAATGTATTTTTAGAAGTTTCACTACCGAACATCTAATATATCAAGAAATATGTAAACACATGTTTTTGGGGACTAAAATATATGTTTACTGGGATGAACAGTAACATCCCAATGAAATATTGCCGGCAATATGTTAGCTATGGGGATTCTTTAAAGTCCAAAATAAGTTAAAATTGTCCAAACCGAAATGGTCACAACCGAAACATTTGACACCATAAAGATATATAGAGGTCTTTGTATCTATGCCATTATGAAGTCTGTGATAGCAAGGGAAGTGCCATTGAGCCTATCTCCCATTTAGAGTAACATACACCATGCTTTACCAACTGAGCTACAGAGGACCAACATGTGGGTAGTGGATAAGTGCACACTTCAGGAATAGATTCAGTCTTTAACTTGTCATGGTCTCAACTCTTTGGATCTGGATCTGGATCTGGATCTGGATCTGGGTCTGGATCTGGGTCTGGATCTTGCGACCAATGTCCTGGTGTAAATGTTGGTCTTGGCTCCTGGATATTACCATAGACTTTGGTTTACAAACCATAGGCCACCAAATTTGAAGAAGACAATGTTCTCTGATCATTGGCTGATCACTCCAAACCCATAGGAATCCCCACCCAGTTGACTACTTTTAAATGTTGGAAGCCCTCGATGGCAATGTCTGTACCAAAACAAATTATTTCCATCAAGTCCTCCATTTATCTCTATGATTGACACTTGACACCAAAACGCCTAATATTTTTCTAAAGTAAAGATAGGTAAAGTGATCATTTAAACATCAAACAATAATTAATTACATGCATAAGTAATTAAATCAGTCAATAAGTTTCAGATTCATATAATCAACATTAAACATTTTACAGAGAAAAATAGAGATGCTATTTCTCTAAATTAAATGTCAAGGTTTTGAAAATCAGGTAAAAAATCATGTTTTTACTATTTTGTTAATTTGGTATACAATTTTAATAAATACAATGAACATGTAAAAGAATATTAATCCAAATGATCACTACTGCATGGTTCTCATTTTACTGTAACTTGTTCACTATGTTTAATTAGTGACAAATTTAGTGAGGTGGAAAGGAATTCAGGTAAATATGATTTAAATATGCAATACAAACAAAGTGTGTGAGTAGAATATACAGTTGAAGTCGGAAGTTTACATACACTTAGGTTGGAGTCATTAAAGCTCGTTTTTCAACCACTCCACAAATTTCTTGTTAACAAACTATAGTTTTGGCAAGTCGGTTAGGACATATACTTTGTGAATGACACAAGTAATTTTTCCAACAGTTGTTTACAGACAGATTATTTAACTTATAATTCACTGTATCACAATTCCAGTGGGTCAGAAGTTTACAAACACTATGTTGACTGTGCCTTTAAACAGCTTGGAAAATTCCAGAAAATGATGTCATTGCTTTAGAAGCTTCTGATAGGCTAATTGCCATCATTTGAGTCAATTGGAGGTGTACCTGTGGATGTATTTCAAGGCCTACCTTCAAACTCAGTGCCTCTTTGCTTGACATCATGGGAAAATCAAAAGAAATCAGCCAAGATTTCAGAAATAAAATGGGGGACAAAGATCGTACTTTTTGGGAGAAATGTCCTCTGGTCTGATGACCAGACAGACTATTATTCTGACATTTCACATTCTTAAAATAAAGTGGTGATCCAAACTGACCTTAAACAGGGCATTTTTACAAGGATTAAATGTCAGGAATGTTAAGTTTTCATAACTGTGGCCTTAATTGCCTACCATCTGTAAGATGTTAGTGTCTTAACGACCGTTCCACAGGTGCATGTTCATGAATTGTTTATGGTTCATTGAACAAGCATGGGAAACAGTGTTTAAACCCTTTACAATGAGGATCTGTGAAGTTATTTGGATTTTTACGAATTATCTTTGAAAGACAGGGTCCTGAGAAAGGGACGTTTCATTTTTTGGTTGAGTTTATATATACTGTATTGCAAGTATAATCCAGCCTAAATCCAACGTAGGTCGAGGTCCTCCTGCCTCTCAGCACGTCCACACAGCCTGGTCAGATGTTATGATCAGAAGAGGCATGTCTATTTCATAGTCATCTTGCCGGTTTGAATCTGAGGTCTGTTAAGCCAAACGCACCCACATATTCAGGAGAACGTTGTCGCAGTTGAGTAATAACATTGCTCGTAAATTACAGGTAGACTTTATTGAGTAGCCTTTCAAACATGTTTCAATCACTATCTTTACAATAGTATACCCAAACTCATTTTGAATCAAGTGCCAGGCCAACTAGGTTATTTTGAAATTATGGTCACATCTGGAAAGATCTCTGTGATATTGAGCTGTCTAGTCAATTGAAGTGGCGTTAGAAACTAGTGCAAATGTTTCCACCAGATCATTCTACTTGGAAACAGTAAACATGAATAAGTAATCTTGTGCTGAATTGCCTGGTGATGAGCGAGGACAGCTACAGTCCAAAGTGCTCACAGAATCTCCACTCACTCCACTCATGATGCACTCCAGTGGAGGCTATTGGTTACTACCATCAGGTTTTACCCTTGACTTGGTCATGGTCTTTGGTCGATTTGGAACTTTCACATTATAACCTGTTACTTCTTCTTACAGTGGGTCTATACACGTTGTGATGTGTTAGCACCAGGGCCCTAAAGCAACTGAGGACACATGAGGTTCCATGAGGACACAGACCTTTTGAACGGATCTTGCGTTATCATCTTATATCGCAGTATATTTGCCATTACAGGAGCTGATTCATAATGTGAGACTTTGATTCAGAAAGGAGATAGCCATTGATGGATTTCCCTAGATGGACAGTGATAAGCTTTGGCCAAATGGCTCGACTGACTGAAACACTGATTATGACAGACCACCTAGCTTTTTCATTCAGCTTGGCTGTAGGACCAGTGTGACCTTACACTGGGGTCTCCGTGTCTGACACTTGTCAACAAGAACACACACACACACACACAAATGTTGTTTTGTCTCCCGGAGGACCATGAATGGTTCATATTGAAGGGGGGATTTGGACTACACTGCAGTGACTGCTGACTGCTCTCTCTAGTGGGGCATGGGGATATGCAGTTACTGTAATAATTCTGGATCAACCACCAGCAGATCCCAGGGGTTTTGTCCTTCCAATCAGGTTCTCTAATGATTGTGACCTGGTTTGTCGTGACGTTAACCTCCAGGGGCTTCAGAATACACACAGAGAGGGTTTAGGTCCTTTAGCATATTACTGTAGGAGGAATAGAGGGTACCTTAGTTTTGCTAGCTGCTACTCATATTGGTACACTTATAATGCACTTTTCGTTATACAACAATCACGGAAGGCTACAGTGTGTGCATTTAAAACATGTAATACATGAAAACAAATACTCACACATGTTAGTTTATACTGCTTTTTTTAGAACTCAAAGATGCTTTTTTTCAATTGGAGTTTGATTAAAATAGGACTCTGCAGTTTGTCTTATGTAAATGCGACTGTTTTGTTTTTGGCATGGGACCCTGTTCAGGAGGATTTGTCCTCGGTTTTTGCTCCGTCTTAGGATCTTCTGTTTTTGTACCTAGGCATGAGTAATTTTAGAGTGTATGAACTCTGGATACACGCAGAGCTTGAAGTCTGGTTTTACTCTGTGCAGTACTTCATATATCATACTCTGCATTTATGCTGTTACCAGACACCACTCAGAGGTTTGGAAATACATATTTGGCTCCAGTGGATAAGTGTTATTGATATTGCTGGGGTCAGGGATTGGTCGTTCCGTCTTCCGTGTGCTTCAGTCCTCTCAAATTATAACTTTACTAGCTACCTTCATTTTGTTCTTCCAAAAGCTTTTTTAGCCTGGTCCCAGCTCGGTTTGTCCCTTTGCCTACTTCAATGTCATTGTCAGCCCAAATTACAATGTTTGGCATGGCAATTCCCATAAGGAGTTGGCAAGAGAGCAACAAAAACAGACTTAGCACCCAGGCTAGCTTTGACTGGCCGGTCAGATGATGTCTTTATATGTGTGGTATTGATACTCTTGCAGGTATAACTACACAACGGGAAATGCCACACGGTATTCTGCAGTACAAATATTCTGGGGGAAAATCAGAGTGAGGAAACGAGCAAACATAGAGGCAGTATTTCACACTGCTACGTAACATAATTTTCTCCGGGGAATTGGACACTTGCGTATAACCTAGCCAACAATGTCATCATATTTTTCATGACTAAAAATCCAGTTAAGGAACTCCCTTGTTATGACAAGAGAGAGGATTAAGGGATTACATGTAATTTGAGTTTAACTGCCCCCTCCAATTTCTTCACTTCTTCCCCAGATGTGAGAAAATGCTCAAATTTAATCAAAATAGGTCAGCAGATGAAACCACTGCAGTGATTTTGTTCATAATATACTCCTACTAAGGACAGGGATTTTCGGATGACAGAAATGCTATATTCTCTTTTCATGGTGTGTGATGTGTGTTTTATTAATCCCAACATGAGTAGGCCTAAATGTTGGAGCCGTACATGTTTGGTGATATCCCTCATAGCCTAAATACTGGAACGCCACTTCCATGTTTTGTATGGACATCTGTTCAGTTCATTGAGGATTTACAGTAGCTACAATTCAGCAAGGGAATTCAGCATTGCCTTTATACAAATGAGCATTTGTCAGTACTTCTCTCTCTCTCTCTGACCGAGAGCTTGGAATTATAAGGTTCTGTGTGCATTTTTTTGGTCCACAATTTAGTTTTTGATCTTAACCATGTTCTGTTCCTGTTCTCTACCTATACACTGTAGTACTCTAAAATACCCCAATTCATGTTGTTAAGTTAAAAAGAATATTATCCATTTATCTCAGAAGCATCTTTTTACAGATAGAACCTTATAATGCTAAGGACGTGTGATCTTGTTCCAATTTGTTTTCATACTACAACAACTAATCTGTGGAAAAACCTTCTCCAGTTCTTTGTCATGGTCCTTTGAGATGGATTTGACCCGTTGTCGACCATTGATTTTGTGCATTTCAGTGGGTTAAATGTCTTGAGACAGCTGTGGCTTTAGAGTCCAACGAGAGAGTTGTAGTCAGGCATGTGTCAAGACAACAGGCAAACCGTAGTGACAGTTCTCTAGGTTTACAGGCTGGTTGTGTTAAACTGAGATTGCGAGAAACTGAGTCTGAATGGGACTGCAGTAGAGTATAGTGGTACTAATTCAGACCCTCTCCCACCATTTCACCCCACTAATCCTACCTTCAGCCCAGGGAGGGGGGCTTCCTACTGTCCTTCTGATGTTACCTCTGTCAACTCCTGTTTTAGCCCCTCTAGCGTTGAATGATTTGCGGTGAAATAAGTGTTCCCAATTTTCCTTTTCAGTAAACTCTTAATGGCAAATGTACAATAGATGTTTAGGCTAATTTTAGATGTCAGTTTGCTTTTGAATGGACACTAACTCAATCATTGTCTGTTATTGTTTGGGTTTTTCTTGCTATCCCTTACCATCTCTCAGACAGGCCTGTTGTAGCTGGATCAGCGTCCTATAGAGAGTCCTATAGAGTGTGTTATTGTTCTTTTGAGAAGGTTCTGGGCTTTAATATGTCTTTCTCAGTCTAGTAGTCAACTCACGTAAGTCCCGTACGCCAAGTGAGTAGAATCTACATCTGGGATGTGATGTAACTACAGTCGTGTTCTCTCTCTCACTCTCACTCACACGAAGCACATGGGACATTATCATCGCACGTGTGTGTGTTTATGTGTGTGACGGCCGTTAATCCAGGTGGAGGGAAATCATTCCCCCATCTGGCCCATGTGTCACAGAGTGTGAGGAGAATTCTCCTGGAAAACCTGGTGTGTATGTTTCTCACAGAACACAAATCTCACTTCACCCCTCCCACGGTCAGCGACACTGGATGGGGTTTCAACACCTACTGCTTACAGTACAGTCAGTACTATGCGGCCCCTATTTAACACCATCTCTGAGAGGGTATTACTGTACACTATACAAGCAGGAAGTCTCACACAGCCACGGTTCTTTAATTAAAACCATGAAAAGGTTGTGCACCTGAACTTTGATCTGGTGTTTGGAGAGTGTTTTGAATGTAAACCCAATGTAAGTGTTTGAATACACAGAATGTGTATTGATAATATAAATAAAGTACTCTGAAACACCCAATGTAAGTGTTTGAATACACAGAATGTGTATTGATAATATAAATAAAGTACTCTGAAACACCCAATGTAAGTGTTTGAATACACAGAATGTGTATTGATAATATAAATAAAGTACTCTGAAACACCCAATGTAAGTGTTTGAATACACAGAATGTGTATTGATAATATAAATAAAGTACTCTGAAACACCCAATGTAAGTGTTTGAATACACAGAATGTGTATTGATAATATAAATAAAGTACTCTGAAACACCCAATGTAAGTGTTTGAATACACAGAATGTGTATTGATAATATAAATAAAGTACTCTGAAACACCCAATAGTGGTTATTTATTCTGAATATTGGTGTTTTTAATATTGGTGTTTATGAAAACACTTTTTGGGGATTCAGTACATGTAAAAGGCAGCACAAAACACAAAACCAATGTTTCTCATACAATCAACGGTTTAGAAATGCAAATGGTTTATAGCCTAAATATTGATTTATGATACGGGCCTATGGAGAATATTTTTTGTGGAATTCCAGCTTTATTTTTCAATGCTTTATTTAGACAGATTAGAAACAGGAGGGGCAGTAAAATGGTACATTTCGGTGGAATTTCACCCACTCAACCACACAGCCACACCGTAAGAAATTATTCTGGGGTGAATTGACATGGACAAAAAAAAACAATAACAAATACTTATTTGTATTATTATTATTATTATTCTATATATTTTTTAAATTAAAACAACAACTCCCATCAGTGGGTGTGCTCGCCCCCACCCGCCCCTACACGCCAGTAGGGTGAAGCCCCCTCCACCGGCTCAAAGGGATTTTCCAAGGCCAGTAAAGACCAAGCGCCGCCCGACGCTCTGGCGGGCATGGAAACCAGCGCACCCATAACCAACATATACTTAATAAAAATAAATGCAAGTCGTGCAGAGGCCGTGCTCTAGCGCTAACTCACCCGGCTTAGACACTCTCCCCACCGAAGACTGAGGTTCAACTCCCCGCTCCAACCCTTCAATCTGTTTCTCCCACCTATCTGTATCCCCTCTCTCATTTCACAACTCTCAATAAAGTGTCAAAATACCCCCAAGTCATTTCAATTATTTCTTATTTTCATTTAACCAAAATAATGTAACAATAAATACAACTTAATATGTTTCTCGAAATGTAATTATCTTTCATGAGGATAACCAAAGAGAGAGAAGTCTTTGGTTTGAATCACTTTGCATTTCTTATCTTGTCACGTGGTTCTTTCACACACCGTCGTATCTACTGAAGAAAGAAATGTGTTTTCCTCTGTAAATATAATGCTTGTTGTACCATGAGGTGTAGTAGATCGGGATGAACAGATATCAAAAATATTCAGGCAAAATGACATTCAATGAGGACAGCACCCATTCCCACAATGTAAGACACAGAAGTGCAGAATCCTCAATTCTTGCTGTTTAACCGGCAGTTATTGCTGGTGGTTTGAACACTCTCCTTGACAATGCCTGCCAAAACAGTATAAAAAGGTCAATTGATCAAATACGTAAAACAATGTTAAATGTTAAGACAATTCCGACAAAGTGATCTAATTCAAAACATTATAATAGTGTTTAGAAGCTTTAGAGAGAGGACCATGTAAGGACCAAACACCTTACATAACATTGTGTGTGGCCTTATGCACAGCTACTATCTACATGATCAGTTGTCAGGAAAACCACAGGGCTCTAGAGACAGTATGTCATGTGATAGATAGTAAGAGTGCTGTTTGTTTCTTTCCTCCACAGATTCCTCATGGTCCTAGTGTGCCTCATCTTCAGTGTCCTGTCCACCATAGAGCACTATGCCGATTTCGCCAGCGGAACTCTCTTCTGGATGGTGAGTGGACTTGTGATGGATTTCCTTTCTTAGTTTTTTGTTGTTGTTGTATTGCAATACCATCCACATCCACATGATGGGAGTAGGACATCTTGGGTGGGAAGCAGACTAACCGCCATCTTAAATTCAACAGTTCAACAGTATGATAAAAGTAGTGAACCTCAAATGAAATGGAAAGGATATATAAAGGCACATGAAACTCTATGTCTATTAGTCGTCGGCATGCTTCAGAACTTATTGCTGGGGGGGATTTGGTTCATGTAGATTCTATCGGCCACTCTCAGTACTACTCTCACAGGTAGACAAATACTGATATGGGTCAGGATAAGGAATTTTCATCACACACACACACACACACACACACACACACACACACACACACACACACACACGCACACGCACACGCACACGCACACACACACACCTCAGGACAGTAGTGTTCTCTAAACTTTTGACCATCATTGCCTTTTAGAGGATTCACTGGCTGCTGAGTTATTCATTCATTTACACCCTGGAAGAAAAACTCGATTCTCAGCAGCTTGATTAGAACTAAGAAAAAGTGAGTGCAAAGCCCAGTGGGGAGGACAGAAGACAGAGCTGGAACATTTTGAGCTAAAGCAGTAGTTACGTTAGACTTAGAGTTTGAGGAACAAAACGTGGTTAAAAATACATTTGTAACTCAAGACATGAGCGTTACGAAACCTACAAGACACCGTATTAGAAAAGAAAACAGGCGGCAATGTCCAAAGGATGACATTTGACACTCAACTGTGTAACCCCATTTTATGTGCACCTGCATGTGTGTGTGTATGATGTCATTGTGTGTGTGTATGATGTCATTGTGTTTGTGTATGCCATATGTTGTGTGTGTGTGTTTGTTTGGAGTTTGTGTCATCATGGTGTGCATTTGTTGTGGAGTGGCTATGCGAGTTCCGGGGTTAGCTGACATTCATGAATCAGAGCATGCTTGTTTTGGGTGGCAGAGAGGACATTAGTCCTCGAGGATATTTGGCTTTCAAGGCGGCTGCCAAAGTAAAGCTAGCCAGGTTCAGCAGGGCGCACCGACATCCATCACGTGTCACACGCTCTAGTCTCTCTTTCCTCTCCTGTTCTCCAGTCTACTCTGGGTCCACTGATGTCACAGCTGTGCGGCAGGGTGGCACCACCAAACATCTGATCAGAAATGGGCCTCTACCCTCATAACACAGAGCCCCATTAAGGAGTTCCATATAGCCCAATCCAGCTTCATTCCATCTGATCACATTTAAAACCTCTGGATCAGCGCCATCCTAGTTTTAGGAGATTAGGGAACACTATTAAATGAAACTATCAGCTGTTTTCTGCAAACATCTAGTTACCGTTTCATCACACCGAAATCTCTGAAATCTGGTCGACCCATTTTAGAATTTTGGGGATTTATTGTAATCTTATTTGATTCTCCAAATTCGCCAGTTTGTTTTTATGTAGTAATTCAATTATTTGACTGAGAAGAACCAAAACCAGTTAAACACCTGTCTTTTATTCTCAGCCCAATCTGGCCATTCATCTGTGTTTCACGTTCCTGTTCCACTCTGATTTGGACATTCTGTATGTCACGTGTCTTGCTTAGGTTTCTTTAAAATCTCACAACAAGCCATGGTGACAAACAAATAGACCACTGGGGAGCAGTCTGAACAGGTGTGGGGATAATAGCCTTGGCTGGAAGGACACCGACACCTTTAGACACAAATACCCACAAATATACTGAACAAACATTTTGTTTAAATGCAAGGTATAAAGTGTTGGTTTCATGAGCTGAAATAAAAGATCCCAGAAATGTTCCATATGCACAAAAAGCGTATTTCTCGCATCCTTGTTAGTGAGCATTTCTCCCACAGGGAGATGTATGCTACATCTCTACACAACAGTGCTATTTGTTCTTGTTACATCAATCCACTGCACAGTATAATTTATGAGGAAAGGAAGGGCACCGTCGCTGCAGTGGTAGTCTGTGAAAATGTCTATAGGGTGAGTGACAGTCAGGGGATTGTTTTTGTGACTATGGAGCTCTGTTGTTGCAGCAGGGCCTTGGAATTAGGTTTCGTAAGGGGGGGACTGGTAGGGAAGCCAGTTTAAGCAAGCAATGGGACTGCCACCCACACTGGGACGGCTATTGCTGAGCGTTAGGTGGCACAATATTATGGAGAAATGGTGCAAATGAAAAAGATATTGGTTCACTAGGACTTATCAAGTCATGTCACACCTACACAAAATGACACGCATTCAAACCTCTAAGATACGTGCTCGCGCACACGCTCACACGCATGGATGCTCGCACACACACTCAAATGTTGTTTTGCTCCCGGAGGACCATGAATGGGACATATTGAAGGGGGAATTTGGACTACACAGCAGTGACTGCTGCAGCCTCTCTCTAGTGGGGCTGTGGGATATATGGTTACTTTAATAATGCTGGATCAACCACCGGCTGTTTTGTTTTAATCAGATCCCAGAGTTCTGTTTTCCTTCTAATCAGGTTCTCTAGTGCTTCTGACCAATGTCTTTTAACCACCCAACAGATGTGTAAAGGGCTCCCAACACAACCCAGCTCATTAGGATCCATCCTACCTGCACATCCTGCTGAGGCGCTGTCACAGCATTGACGCTCAAATCAGCGAGCCTTTGACCCTGGCTCACTATGCTCTGTCATCAGAGATGCTATCAAACCTTTCTCTGGGTGGGCCTGTGTGAATGGCTCCCTCACCACCAGACCACCTCGGTCTCTCTCTGTCAGCACACCCTGTCCCACCAAGCTCTTATCACGCCTGAGATCTCAGTGCATTGCTTGGCACTGGACATAGAAAAACACTCATATCCCTCTCATATGTAATAGTAAATAGACAGTAAGTCGTAGCAAATTGCGATAGTAAAATGAAGTCGTCTTAATGGACTAGTTTTGAATGCTTTGTGTCTTCCCCAGCCCTGTTTTCCTGACTGTTGTCTATAACTGCTTGTGTTCTGGTCCACAGGAGATTGTCCTGGTGCTGTTCTTTGGGACAGAGTACGTGGTGCGGCTCTGGTCCGCCGGCTGCAGGAGCAAATATGTGGGGATCAAGGGACGACTCCGCTTTATCAGGAAACCCATATCTATCATTGGTGCACCTGGCTTCTACTTTATTGAATCGCACACAACTGTGCCACATGCAATCAGACAGACACTGTTGTTACGTGGTTTTACCCCTCTTCTTCTAGTACTATTTATACTGTTACTACTTGTGTTTTTCAATGGCAATTTAAACATTTGAAGATTATGAGCTAAATGTTAATGTGTTGAGGTGCACATGCATTACAGGTGGTGTCTGTTTTCTTTGTCCCCCCCCCCCAACAGATCTGATAGTGGTTATTGCCTCAGCCATAGTGCTGAGTGTAGGTTCCAATGGCCAGGTGTTCGCCACATCTGCTATCAGGTAACTGTGTATGTTACAAATAACAGTATAATAACTGTGTCATATCTTGTGCTGTAACTGTGTTGTCGTTGCTTAGTAAAACGGGCGGAAGAGAGTATAGGAGGCTCTCTCATTGGTGTAGGCTAAGGTTTGATTGACATCGGTTGCCTTTTTGTCTCTGTGGTTACAGGGGGATTCGCTTCCTCCAGATTCTACGCATGCTGCACGTGGATCGTCAAGGAGGAACATGGAGGCTTCTGGGATCTGTAGTCTTCCTCCATCGACAGGTGGCGATCCCTTTACATATCTTGGGGTCATTTCATCTCATAATTATGTGCAGTATGTGCTCACATGAAGTTAAATATCGCAAGGTCGTCTGGAGCATAATGCTGTTTTAAGTAGAGTGACTTGAACGACCTTGATCCTACTTGATCTACTTTTTTTTTTAACCTTGAGTAGGCTTCTTATAAATCCTCAGTCAATCAAACTGATGAAAATGAAAATGCAAGGTAAATGAGATGCCTTAAGACGAGGTTAGTCATGGCTTTGAAAATGAAAAACAACGAGTGTTGGACATTTCTTAACCAAATAAGGACACACCCTGTGGTCAGATGATGGGTGCACATTGCTGCCATTTCTTCCAGAGGATTAGTGCACTTGGTCTGTTTGAGTTGCCCTTCCTCCTGCCTCTTGCCTAGCCTGTCTGGTTATGGGCAGACATCTATCCATGTTTTTCATGCTACATTACCACCAGTGATTACCACAGAGCCCGGTGCGCAATCACAGATTCCTCTGATACTCTCACTGAGACCCGCAAGGCTTTATAAGGAGAGAGAGGTAGAGAGTCAGGCTCAACAGCTCTTGTTTATTCTTTTCTTTATTATTCTTGAACTGGAAGATGTGGGTTATTTCTCTGTGATGTGCAATGGGTCTACCGGTCATCTTTTGGGGTTAGTTTTAGGGTTACATCAATAGTCAAAGGGAGCTGATGTCTTCTCTCTGTGTGAAATGATAGTGCATTGGAAACTATTCAGACCCCTTGACCCTTTTCCACATTTTGTTACTTTACAGCCTTATTCTAAAATTGATTCAATTGTTTATTTTTGCGATTGTATAATATGTCACATTTACATAAGTATTCAGAACCTTTACTCAGTACTTTCAATTTTTTTTTTTAAAGGTGTGGATCAGCTTAATATTGCGGAAAGAATATTGGTTCCATCAATGTAGTTGTCTGCATCATTTCCAATCCCCCATATTTTTTGGGGGGTCAATATATATATCCATTACACGCATGCATACATATATACATACACATACCTATATAGACATACATACACTTTTTTAAAGAATATACCTTTATTATTATTCCCCGCAAATCCTACCACCGATCCCCCAATTGGAGTAAACTAATAAACACTTCGGCTTTTACCTTCAATTTATACATCTTATGAAAGTCAATATATATAAAAAATATTTAAATAAATAAAAAGTTTACATACACAGTCTATTTTACAATAGTTATTTTTTGTTTGTTTTTAGTCCTTCCTCTATTTCTGATGTCCATCCAGTTCTATTTGTAACTGCTATTTCACAAAAGATCTGAACATATATACATTTTACAGACCCTGTATGTTTTACATATTTTATCTTGCTATTTACTCAGTACTTTGTTGAAGCACCTTTGGCTGAGATTACAGCCTCGAGTCTTCTTGGGTTTGACGCTACAATCTTGGCACACCTGTATTTGTATTTGGAGAGTTTCTCCCATTCTTCTCTGCAGATCCTCTCAAGCTCTGTCAGGTGGGATGGGGAGTGTCGCTGCACAGTTATTTTCAGGTCTCTCCAGAGATGTTTGATCGGGTTCAAGTCCAGGCTCTGGCTGGGCCACTCAAGGACATTCAGAGACTTGTCCTGAAGCCACTCCTGCGTTGTCTTGGCTGTGTGCTTTGGATTGTTGTCCTGTTGGAAGGTGAACCTTCACCCCAGTCTGAGGGCCTGAGCACTCTGGAGCAGGTTTTCATCAAGGATCTCTCTGTACTTTTCACCGTTCATTCTTCCCTCGATCCTGACTAGTTTCCCAGTCCCTGAAAAACATCCCCACAGCATGATGCTGCCACCACCATGCTTCACCATAGGGATGGTGCCAGGTTTCCTCCAGATGTGATGCTTGGCATTCAGGCCAAAGAGTTCAATCTTGGTTTCATCAGACTAGAGCATCTTGTTTCGCATGGTCTGAGAGTCCTTTAGGTGCCTTTTGGCAAACTCCAAGCGGGCTGTCATGTGGCTTTTACTTAGGAGTGGCTTCCTTCTAGCCACTCTACCATAAAGGCTCGATTGGTGGAGTGCTTCCTTCTGGAAGGTTCTCCCATCTCCACAGAGACCACAGTCACCTCCCTGACCAAGGCCCTTCTCCCCCGATTGCTCAGTTTGGCCGGGCAGCCAGTTCTAGGAAGAGTCTTGGTGGTTCCAGATTTCTTCCATTTAAGAATGATGGAGGCCACTGTGTTCTTGGGGACTTTCAATGCTGCAGACATTTTGTGGTACCCTTCCCCAGATCTGTGCCACTACACAATCCTGTCTCTGAGCTCTATGGACAATTCCTTCGACCTCATGGCTTGGTATTTGCTCTGTCATGCACTGTCAACTGTGGGACTGTGTATAGACAGGTGTGTTCCATTCCAAATCATGTCCAATCAATTGAATTTACCACAGGTGGACTCCAATCAAGTTGTAGGAACATCTCAAGGATGATCAATTGAAATAGGATGCACCTGAGCTCAATTTTGAGTCTCATAACAAATGGTCTGAATACTTATGTCAATAAGGTATTTCTGTTTTTGTTTTTAAATCATTTGCAAAAATGTCTAAAAACCTGTTTTCGCTTTGTCATTATGGGGTATTGTGTGTAGATTGATGAGGAACATTTTTTATTTAGTCAATTTTAGAATAAGGCTGTAACGTAACAAAATGTGGAAAAAGTCAAGGGATCTGTATACTTTCCGAATCCACTGTATATGCCTCCTCTTTCTATGTTAAATCATTGCATGCTGTAGCCTTGATCAAATGATGTGTTATAATGATATATGTTCCGGATGCATTTAATTTTAGTTCGATTCATACCTGCAAAATGTGCAAATAATGTCAAGAAATGCATTTAACATCAACACATTATCTACACATTACAACTGACATACTACACTCAGTGTGTATTTCCTCTGTTGTAGGAGCTGATCACCACGCTGTACATCGGCTTCCTGGGGCTGATCTTCTCCTCCTACTTTGTGTACCTGGCGGAGAAGGATGCTGTGGACGAGGAGGGCAAGACTGGCTTCTCCACCTATGCTGATGCCCTGTGGTGGGGCGTGGTAAGGCATAGTAATAGCATTACATATGCCATATAGCAGACACGTAAACAAATTCAAGGACACTTTTAGTGAAGTGTGGTGTGTATACATTTGAGCATACAGCATACAGTCGGAAGTTTACATACACTTAGGTTGGAGTCATTAAAACGGTGTTTTCAACCACTCCACAAATTTCTTATTCACCAACTATAGTTTTGGCAAGTCGGTTAGGACATCTACTTTGTGCATGACACAAGTAATTTTTCCAACAATGGTTTACAGAGAGATTATTTCACTTATAATTCACTGCACCACAATTCCAGTGGGTCAGAAGTTTACATACACTAAGTTGACTGTGCCTTTAAACAGCTTGGAAAATTCCAGAAAATTATGCCATGGCTTTAGAAGCTTCTAACAGGCTAATTGCCATCCTTTGAGTCAATTGGAGGTGTACCTGTGGATGTATTTCAAGGCTTACCTTCAAACTTAGTGCCTCTTTGCTTGACATCATGAGAAAATCAAAAGAAATCAAAAAATAATTGTAGACCTACACAAGGTTCATCCTTGGGAGCAATTTCCAAACGCCTGAAGGTACCACGTCCATCTGTACAAACAAAAGTATAAACACCATGGGACCACGCAGCCATCATACAGCTCAGGAAGGAGACACGTTCTGTCTCCTAGAGATGAACGTACTTTGGTGCGAAAAGTAAAAATCTATCCCAGAACAACAGCAAAGGACCTTATGAAGATGCTGGAGGAAGCAGGTCCCGAAGTATCTATATTCACAGTAAAACGAGTCCTATATCGATATAACCTGCAAGGCCGCACAGCAAGGAAGAAGCCACTGCTCCAAAACCGCCATAAAAAAAGCCAAACTACGGTTTGCAACTGCACATGGGGACAAAGATTGTACTTTTTGGAAAAATATCCTCTGGTCTGATGAAACAAAAATAGAACAGTTTGGCCATAATGACCATCATTGTGTTTGGAGGAAAAAGGGGGATGCTTGCAAGCCGAAGAACACCATCCCAACCGTGAAGCACGGGGGTGGCAGCATCATGTTGTTGGGGTGCTTTGCTGCAGGACGGACTGGTGCACTTCACAAAATAGATGGCATCATGAGGAAGTAAAATTATGTGGATTTATTGAAGCAACATCTCAAGACAACAGTCAGGAAGTTAATGCTTGGTCGCAAATGAGTCTTCCAAATGGACAATGACCCCAAGCATACTTCCAAAGTTGTGGCAATATGGCTTATGGGCAACAAAGTTAAGGTATTGGAGTGGCCATCACAAAGCCCTGACCTCAATCCCATAGAAAACTTGTGGGCAGAACTGAAAAGGCGTGTGTGAGCAAGGAAGCCTACAAACCTGACTCCGTTACACCAGCTCTGTCAGGAGGAATGGGCCAAAATTCACCCAACTTATTGTGGGAAGCTTGTGAAAGGCTACGCAAAATGTTTGACCCAAGTTAAACCATTTAAAGGCAATGCTACCAAATACTAATTGAGTGTACAGTATGTAAACTTCTGATGTGATGAAAGAAATAAAATCTGAAATAAATCATTATCTCTACTATTATTCTGACATTTCACATTCTCAAAAATAAAGTGGTGATCCTAACTGACCTAAGACAGGGAATTCTTCCTAGGATTAAATGTCAGGAACTTCTGACTTCAACTGTATGTGACCCCAACAGGAATCAAACCCACAGCCTCTATTTCCACCTTTTTGTGGTTGTTTTGTGGTGTGTGTCTGTCAATGTCCCCCTCTACCTTGAGTGATTCTGAAATACCGTGACGACACAAGTTCCTAAGCCGGTTTCTGTCACACAAAGCTATTTCTATCCCCAAAGTAAGATGTTTTGTTTTGAGGGAAATAGACAAAAGGTGTCAGGAGTTAAGTAGACGATGAATACAGACATAGTCCTGAAGCTTCAATAACACACAGGGGTTCTTATTGGACATTTTGAAGACGCTGCTCACCCTAGTTGGGACCAAAGATTGAACTACACTCAATGACTATTCATTTTTCCATTTGTGGCTGATGCGTGAAGTAGTTGGTGCAATACTCAGTCTATAAGGAGGCAGCTTATGGTGTTGTGCCCATGCTGTTGTGGCTGTTTCCTTCAGGTTTCCATCCGGGGTGGGTCAAGTTTCCAGTTCAGTTCATTAAACTGTTGAATGTAAGGCTGTGGGTAATGAGAAACCTGCGGTAGTCTTGTGCTAGTGGGATCTATACACCACAAAAGACTGTTTAATTAAGACTGTTTAATTAAAACTGTAATTGCAGGATTACTAGCTGTTTTTTGACGAGAGTTAGAACGGTTCAGATGCCCAATGAAACCAAGAAGACAAGCTGTTTTTTTTTGATGAGAGAACGGTTCATGTGCCCAATGAAACCAGGAAGAAAAGCTGTTTTTTGATGAGAGTTAGAACGGTTCAGGTGCCCAATGAAACCAAGAAGAAAAGCTGTTTTTTTGTGTCTCGCAGCCCACAATGAACAAAACAGCCCAATAGGAGCTTTGCTCTCCTTTGTTTTTCACAGACTGTGAACTTGAGACTTGTGATATGCCGTGCCAATAGCGTTGGTCACTCAACTCTGGTTTGTGTGTGTGTGTGTTTCCCAACGTATTCCCTGTCAGCATGTTTTCAATTGTGGGATGTGCAGGGCACAGCTGTAGGACGGGCCCAGAGCCCACGGGCCAATGGCATGATTCATATTCCCCGTCTCTTCTCTCATCCGCCTCTCACACTCAGTCCATCCAAGCAGATGGAGGTTGTTCAAGGAAGGGTGTTTGATCCGGAGCTTCACCACCACTCTGCTCAACTTCTGAGAAAATATATTTGGAGAGAGAGACAGAAAAGTGATTTATTTCAGGAAGGATAGGGAGAGATCGAGAAAGAGCAGCAGTGTGCCATATACATTAATTTAGTTTATGGTGTGATGCCACACATAGGGTCTGTGGTGTTTACTATGAACCATAGGATGGCCTGCGTGGTGTGGCAATGAAACATACTTACACATAGAGAGGGAGAAATAGACCTTGCCCCAGTGAGAACTCAAGATGGTCTGTTTGACCTGTGGGAAGGCATGTAGAGGCTTCGCCACAAACCTGGATTGCAGAGCTTACACCAGGGCCCAGTTATTCAAAAGTTACATGTGACATGCATAAAGTTACATGCATAGAAATACGACTAGAACGGTCGAATCATTGACTTGAATGGGGACTTCCGTTCTCTTCATTCTATTTCTATGATAAATACATCCAGAAAGATAACTTTTAAAAAACTGGGCCCTGGGGTTTGAATGCAGGGGTGATGTTGAGGGGACTATTCCACACTGATGTCAGGCCTATTGTTTGGTCATACAATTTGTAGATGAGGATTAACCACCCCCTCTCTCCCTCCCTCCTACTCGGCTTCTTCCTCTTTACTCCCAAAGCCTTTTAAGTATCTCACCTTACATCACCCTCTTTGTGTCAGCACACAGCACATGGTCACACGGCGCCCCAAAGACACTCCACTGTAAGCCAAGTGCTTCTCTCAATGTGTCACAATTGGCTCAGCTTTCAGAGTGATTGTACATGCAAATGCAGCGGGGATTTGTTTTCCTCTCCCGCTCGGCCGAATTCCTCCCTTCACCGTGGATTAGTCCCAGTCAGAATCGTATTCCTATTGAGTGAAGTTCAACTGTTGAATAGTGACAGATATGGAGCGGGGCCAATACGTCTGATGAACTTTCTCTTCGTGATCTGGCCCTTGTTGTTATCGCCAAGCTGAAGGAGCTGTGAAAGCACTGTGTTCAATGACCTCATTACAACCCAGCAGCTCATTATTAGAAACGCGTTAAAAACTATTTTAACTTCTTTAGTTGACAGTTAAATGGATATGTAAATGTTATAAATATATACTAGGAAATTAGCATGTGAATAAAAATAAAGTCAGTGTGTGGAAACATTGCCTTGTTTTCCCTAACGTAGAGTATCATCCCATCTTTACTGTCTTTGTTCCCAGGTGACGGTGACCACCATTGGCTATGGGGACAAGGTTCCTCAGACGTGGATAGGGAAGGCCATCGCCTCCTGCTTCAGCGTCTTCGCCATCTCCTTCTTCGCTCTTCCTGCAGTAATTACCCCTCCTCCTCAACAACCTAAATAGCATTATGTGTACATAATACACAAAATTGTCTTCCATCAATACTGTGTTGTCTGTTGCCTCAGTGTGCAGCTCCAGGTCCTTTTCACAGTGTTGTGATGTCTCTCTCTCTCTCTCTCTCTCTCTCTCTCTCTTTTGTTGTTTTATCTCCCCAGGGTATACTGGGCTCGGGCTTTGCTCTGAAGGTACAGCAGAAACAGAGACAGAAACATTTCAACAGACAGATCCCGGCTGCAGCCTCACTAATCCAGGTACTGACTGACTGAGACACAGACAGACAGACACCCACCAGTCAATCACTCACTCTGTCCTGTCTGGGATCTTAACAGCCGTGTATAGGAGAGAACATGTATAGTAAAGAGTGTATACTTAGAGCTTAAACAGAGTAATGGCATTTGGGACATACTGTAGACCATTGAACCTCTACACTCTTAGAAAAAAAGGGTGCCATCTAGACACCAAAAAGGGTTCTTCGGTTGTGTCCATATTAGAACCCTTTGAAGAACACTTGTTGGTTCCTGGTAGAACCATTTTGGTTCCAATTACAATCGTTTTGGGTTCCATTGGGATCCCTTTCCACAGAGGGTTCTACATGGAACCTAAAATGGTTCTACTTGGTACCAAAAATGGTTCTCCTATGGGGACAGCTTTTTTCTAAGAATGTAGGAGCTGGGCTGGTCTGGGCTGGTTTGGTTCTGACACACATCATCTTTGATTTAGTGCACTCATGTAGCAACTCCAGGCTAGCAGGTCAGACGGGTTGAATTAACTTCTTATGGCTACAGTATTGAGTAGCTTGGATGAAAGGTGCCCAGAGTAAACTGCCTGCTCCTCAGTCCCAGTTGCTAATATATGCATATTATTACTAGTATTGGGTAGAAAACTCTCTGACGTTTCTAAAACTGTTTGAATGATGTCTTTGAGTATAACAGAACTCATATGGCAGGCAAACGCCTGAGAAGAAATCCAAACAGGAAGTGGGAAATGTGAGGTTGGTCGATTTTCAACACAGCCCCTATTGAATACACAGTGGGATATTGGTTATGTTGCACTTCCTAAGGCTTCCACTAGATGTCAACCGTCTTTAGAAACTTGTTTTAGGATTCTACTGTGAGGTGGGACCAAATGAGAGAGGAATGAGTCCGAGGTCTTCCAGCAGTCACGCGCTGCTCACACGCATTTCACATGAGAGGTATCTCCCGTTCCTTTGCTTTTCTGAAGACAAAGGAATTCTCTGGTTGGAATATTATTGAAGTTTTATGTTAAAAACATCCCAAAGATTGACATACATTGTTTGACATGTTTCTACGGACAGTAACGGAACTTTTTGACATTTCATCTGCAACTAAGGAACGCGCTTCATGACTTTGGATTTGTTTACCAAACGTGCTAACAAAAGTAGCTCTTTGGACATAAATGATGGACATTATCGAACAAATCAAACATTTAATGTGGAACTGGGATTCCTGGGAGTGCATTCTGATGAAGATCATCAAAGGTAAGTGAATATTTCTAATGTTATTTCTGATTTCTGTTGACTCCAACATGGCGGATATCTCTATTTGTTTTCTGAGCGCCGTTCTCAGATTATTGCGTGGCTTGCTTTTTCCGTAAAGCTTTTTTAAAATCTGACATTAACCTCTCTAGGGTATGTGGGACGCTAGCGAGTGAGATTGCAGAGTGCCAAATTCAAATACAGAAATACTCATTATAAAAATTCAGTAAAGATACAACTATTTTACATTGGTTTAAAGATGAACTTCTTGTGAATCCAACCCTGGTGTCAGATTTCAAAAATGCTTTACGGTGAAAGCGTACCTTACAATTCTTTGAGAACATAGCCCAGCAGACAAATCATTACAAACAGTAACCAGTAAAGTAGAAGAGTTACACAAGTCAGAAATAGAGATACAATTAATCCCTTACCTTTGATGATCTTCATATGGTGGCACTCAGAAGACATTAATTTATTCAATAAATGTTCCTTTTGTTCGATAAAATCTTTCTTTATATCCAAAAACCACTTTGTTCGCGCATTTTCTTCAATAATCCACAGGCTCAAACACAGTCACAACAGGCATACAAAAAATCCAAATGGTATCTGTAAAGTTCATAGAAACATCAAACGATGTTTATATTCAATACTCAGGTTGTTTTTAGCCTAAATAATCTATAATATTTGAACCAGACAATAACGTCGTCAATATAAAGGTAAACAAGAAAGGCACTCTCTCTGGTCGCACGCATGAAAAAGCTCTGTGACACGGCAGGGTCCACTCATTCAGACTGCTCTTACTCCCTCATTTTTCAGAATACAAGCCTGAAACAATTTCTAAAGACTGTTGACCTGACCTTGATCTAGTGGGAGGCATAGGAACTGCAATTTGAGTCCTAAGTCAATGGATACTGTAATGGCATTGAATAAAAAACTATGGGGGAAAAATCCTACTTCCTGAATGGATTTTTCTCAGGTTTTCGCCTGCCAAATCAGTTCTGTTATACTCACAAACATTATTTTAGCCGTTTTGGAAACTGTAAAGTGTGTTCTATCCAAATCTACTAATTATATGCATATCCTATCCTCTCAGCCTGAGTAGAAAGCTGTTTAATTTGAGCATGCTTTTCATCCAAAATTCCAAATGCTGCCGCCTACCCTAGAGAAGTTAAGGAGAAGTGTATCTATATTTCCATGTCTAACAATTGTATTTTCATCAACATTTATAATGAGTATTTCTGTACAATGATGTGGCTCTCTGCAATATCACCGGATGTTTTTGGAACTAGTGAACATAACGCGCCAATGTATACTGAGATTTTTTATATAAATATGCACTTTATCGAACAAAACATTGTGTAGCAATGTCCTATGAGTGTCATCTGATGAAGATCATCAAAGGTTAGTGATTCATTGTATCTCTATTTGTGTTTTTTGTGACTCCTCTGGCTGGAAAAATGGCTGTGTTTTTCTGTGGCTTGGCTCTGACCTAACATAACCGTTTGTGGTGCTTTCGATGTAAAGCCTATTTGAAATCGGACACTTTGGTGGGATTAACAACAAGATTACATTTAAAATGGTATAAAATACATGTATGTTTGGGGAATTTTAATTATGAGATTTCTGTTGTTTGAATTTGGCGCTCTCCACTTTCACTGGCTGTTGTCATATCATTAACGGGATTGCAGCCCTAAGATTTTTAAAAACATGTCCAAGACCACAAAATCTCCCAAATTCGATCCTTTACGGAATGTATTTGTTCCCTCCAGACCTTGCCAATGTAAGCTTCAAAAAGCATTCTACTACAATTAGAGGAGTAGCAGTGTTTGTAGTCTGCATATTCCTGCCATGTCCTGGAAAAGGTGAGCGGTTCTGTCCCGTTCTCTCCCAGACAGAGACGACAGGCAAATAGCACCCGGTTTTATTTGCCAGGAGCTGGCCATCCCAAGGATCACATTGACTCTGAACATACACAGAAGCCCACAGCTGCATTTACAAAGATAATCCTTATTGTGGTGACATTTAGAAACATAGAGACACTGAATAAACATGATGATGACGATGACGAGGATGATGGTGCAGAGCTAAAAAAAGGAATGAGATTTTTCACCAAATAATGCCAGGCTGAGGTTGTGAAACAGAGAAGAGTTGTCTCTGTCAGAGCACGGTGTTGTACTGACAGACTGTAAGCTGTTTGCCACGTACTGGTTGAGGTTTGGAAAGGTCTGATTCCAGATCTGTGCCTAAGGCCAACTTCTACTTAGCGCTGAGAAAATGTCCAGGTGATCAGCTCACCCGCTGGGTTTACCCTGGTCAATGATGTGATTCAAACATTTATCACGCTGGTTCACTGTTTGTCTCCATCCTCCCTCAGGCGCTGTGGCGGTGCTATGTAGCAGAGAAACCAGAAGGCTGTCCTGCCACCTGGAAAATGTACGTCCTCACCGGAGACTACATCCCTACCATGAATTCTGAAAACGACAGCCCAAACCTCAGAAACAAGGTAAAAACTGCATTACTTCTTCAGTTATTAAAAATAAAAATACAGTAGATGTATACACACATTATGTACCGTTAACCCTGTTCAGAGAAAAGCAACAGTTAGCCTCTGCATTCCACCGATGCACTCTAGCTGCTTCGTCAATCAACAGCTAATATATCGGATCAACCCGTCACTCGGAGCACATGCATCCCATCTCAATTTCCAGAGATGACAGAAAGAGAGCTGCCCTAAAAGCTGTTTAGTGGGGATATGAGCCGTCCATCTGGCTGAAAGACCTAGTATTATCCCCTTCGACAATGTGATTTTTAACTTAACTACATTAGCTGTGTGGTGGTGCTTAGGGCATGGAACTGACTGTGAAAGAACAAGTTAAGCACCCCATCCACTCCCTTTCCCCAGGCAGCAGCCCCCACCCACACCACATACCCCCTACCCCTCGAGGCCTGAGCCAGTGAGCCACCAGGATGACTCCAGGCCTTTGTCTCCCCACACAAAGACACAGTCAGTTGAGATGATGTCACCGCTGCCTTTCTCATGGGAGTAAACCTTTGTGTTGGTAGAACAACAACAAAAAAATCTTTGTTTAGCATTGAACCCACACATATTAGGGAGAGTGAAGGCTGCTTCCGTCCCTTTCTGTTTCTGTATGTGACTTTTCTCCTTCTCTCTCGCTCTCCTCTATCCCTCTCCCCTCTGTTCCTAATGAGTCATTCAGAATTCAGGCACATTCTGGTATTTGGACAGGACTGTGGGCGAGTCAATGGCAGGAGACTGTGTGTCTGTCACTGAGTAAAAATCATTCCGTTTCTATAAAGCAGTCAGTCTATAAAGCTTGTTCTGGGAGACGGAGTGGAGCACAATGAAGGTCCGGAGGCATTCAGAGACTCAAAGAGCTTTGACCTCCGCTAAACCTGCACAGATTAGAAGACATGGCCTAAGTCACCACGCTATAAGTGCAGGTAGCTTTGACCAACCAATTGAAATGTCAGAAATGTATTATCTGAAGAGGTTTTAAGTGTGCACGAATCATTGCTTACAAAGCAAATACTGGGGCATCAGCATTACGAATGGTTATGCAGTGCAGCATCAATGTTTACTGGGCAGCACATGCAATGTCAGCAATAGCAAATGAGGTGATAGTGCTAAAACAACTCTAAGTGCAACCCAAAAAAACATATCATACGGACATAGTGATAGGCCACATGCAACCCTTACCTGTTTATTCCCACAGGACCAGGAGTGGCCACGTAAACCTGACCAGTGAAACTCCTGGCCCTAATGACCGATGCTGAGTTTTGTGTTCCGGACAGTCCCGGTGATGCTCTTCTCGTGTCTCTGTCTTCAGAGCAAGCGCCCCAAGAGGAAACTGAAGATGGTCCGTGACAACGGCTCCCTGACCATCCCTGGAGAGAAGAGGATGTATATTCCTCAGCTCACCTTCGACCACATTGAGGATGAAGACGAGAAGAAAGAGGTCCCCTTGTTTCTGGAAGAACAGCCAGGTAACTGGACAGTACTGGATGGAACAGGTTTCTTTACAGTTGGTCATGTTACAGATGCTCCTAATGTTTGGCTTAAAGTGAAGGTAGATTACACTGGAAACAGATGTCATTTCAACGTCTAGTTTTGATTCACATTTGGTTGAGTTATCAACTAACATGAATTTGACATGACATCAACAACACAAAATGTTGCAAGGTCACTGGAAGTAGGTTAAAAGCTGGGTGGGAAAAAACATGAAATTCCCTTACTAAATGTCCCTTGCAGACATTTAGTAAATATAATCAGTTTTCCACGTTAATTCAATGTTATCACATAGATTTTTATTGCTGAAATGATGTGGAAACAACATTGATTCAACCAGTTTTTGCCCAGTTGGATACTGCCATAATGATAGTGGCGATTTTTACATTAATTGCACTATAACAATGAGAAACAGTGCCCACAAACTGTTAGGTCCTACATAAAGCTGTCCCAACAGCAGAAATGATTTTCAGCACCATGCATTGAATCCTTACCACTGTTACACCTGAAAAGGATTTGCCAGTAGATTGCCGACTTGATGCATGATGATGACTGCTTGTCTAGCTAATAATTTGAAAGTATGATGTTGACATGATCAGTCCAGTCAAAGCTACAGTAGATAACGTGATTTACAAATTGACATGTGACACGTAGTAATACCAAAATAACATGCAAAACTGCTAAACAGGTTCTGCCCCACCTGCCTTGAATGACTCGTCGCCACTACATACTGGGCATATCTGAACACATTTTCTATAAAGTGATAGAGGAAGTAACAAGCTCATTGATATTAGAATGTGTAACATATTGTGGTTTATTTTAAGAGGAACACACACACTTACTTAAACCAGAATATAAAATACTAGAGCTTTTTGGTATTTTTGGTATTTTATTAGGATCCCCATGAATTGTTGCACAAGCAGCAGCTACTCTTCCTGGGGTCCACACAAAACATGAAATAATACAGAACATTAATAGACAACTCAAGGACAACTCAAGAACAACTCAAGGACAGAACTACATATGTTTAAAGGCACACGTAGTCTACATGTCAATACATACACACAAACTATTTGGGCAAATAGGGGAGAGGTATTGTGCCTCGAAGTGTTGCTTTATCCGTTTTTTTAAAACCAGGTTTACTGTTTATTTGAGCAATATGAGATGGAAGGAAGTTCCATGCAATAAGGGCTCTATATAATACTGTACACTTTCTTGAATTTGTTCTGGATTTGGGGACTGTGAAAAGACCCCTGGTGGCATGTCTGGTGGGGTAAGTGTGTGTGTCAGTGCTGTGTGTAAGGTGACTATGCAAACGATTTGGGATTTTCAACACATTCATGTTTCTTATAA
Source organism: Oncorhynchus kisutch (assembly GCF_002021735.2). NCBI lineage: Eukaryota > Metazoa > Chordata > Actinopteri > Salmoniformes > Salmonidae > Oncorhynchus > Oncorhynchus kisutch. The sequence continues at coordinate 17,914,360 of NC_034195.2, read as the reverse complement.
AAAGAAGGATGCAGTCAGTCTCTCCTCAACTCTTAGCCAAGAGAGACTGGCATGCATAGTATTTATATCAGCCCTCTGATTACAGTGAAGAGCAAGATGTGGCGCTTTGTTCTGGGCCAGCTGCAGCTTAACTTTCCTTGCAGGCACTCGATCACACGACTGGCCATTAATCAAGATTAGACAAAACTAAAGCCTGCGTAACTTGCTTTGTGGAGTGTGGTGTCAAAAAAGCAGAGCGTCCCTTTATTATGGACAGACCTCTCCCCATCTTTACAACCATTGAATCTATATGTTTTGACCATGACAGTTTACAATCTAAGGAAACAGCAAGTAATTTAGTCTCCTCAACTTGTTCAACAGAAACACCATTCATTACCAGATTCAGCTTTGTACCAAATACAATGCTCTTAGTTTTAGAGATGTTCAGGACCAGTTTATTAAATTGTAAGTAACAGTGAATGTGTTTAAATGTACAGTACAGGATGTCATGTGCATTGGACATGACACAGTAAAGATTTGAAGAATGCTCTGACTCAGCATGCCTATCGATGGTAAGGTTCTGAGTGGTTGGATTTGGTGAGTGAGTGGTGTGATTCTCTCTCTTCCCCCATAGAGGGAGAGAAGAGGGATGGGGGACGGGGACGGGGACGGGGACGGGGGACGGGGGGTGAAGCTGGTACAGGGCTTGAATGTCAGTCAGTCAGAGAGAGGAACAGGGGCCCTGGGATAGAAAGACAGACACAAGATGGCTGCCATGTGGCTGGGTTAGGCTCCAGCACCAACAAGGACAGGCCAGGCCAGATGAAAGTCATTAGAGTCACTGGTGATTAGAGTTCCTGTATACTGTACAAGTGCTTTACTGCTCCACTTGTCCGCATCACTGGCATCAGACACTCGCACTTTGATTGATTTTACCTGAAGAAAATGACAGAAAGTACTTCAAAATAGATGTTGCGGCAAGAGTCAGTCAGAAAGCTAGTGTTTTGTGTTGAATCAATGGTAAAATTCCCGCAGATGTTGCATTCAGTTACTTAGTATTCACCTTACTGATGTTGCTAACTAGACCGTTGCACCATGTAACGGGGGCGGGGGGGGGGGGGGCTTTCTGTGTAAACCCCCGCCAAATGAATCGTCCCGGTCTGGAGGTTAAGAAGTGTGCTTTAGGAGTTTTTCCTGTCAAAGCACATAATCATGAAAGGAGGGAGAGGGATATTAACACAGAACGTAACCAGCAGAGGAAGGAGATATGGGCGAAAATGCTAACTCGTTTGGTGCTTAATTGGAGGGATGTAACGGTAGATAATGAACAGGAACATATGCCTTACTGCCTTTGAACTTTAGAGGGGGGGGAAAAAACATATTTGTCAAGTTGCATGTATTTTGAGGCTAGTTAGTGGAGCCAAGACTTTTAAAAGGCGGTCTGTTGATGTCATAAAGACATTTAAGTAGCCATGCTCACCATACTCTCAACAGCATGTTGTCACGAAGGATAATGTTTAAATTCCAGGCAGCATGGTGTGCTTTCTGCTGATTACAGTGTATAAAAACAGACATCTGCAGATTCAACTGTCTCTGGAGATCGTGGGTGTTTAAAAAGGTTCTTATCCTGCGGAAACAAACTGTTAACAGTTTTCTTGTTGATGAAAAGTGTTGTTAGAACAGCAATGACATTGCACTCGCTTATATTAAGAGTTGGTTGATGCTGAAATCTAAGTTTATCGTATGTTTTCAGACCTCAAAAGTGGTCTAGTGTTGAGATGAGTCAACGGCCTGGGTAGCCTAGTGTTTAGAGCGTTGGACTAGTAACCGAAAGGTTGCAAGATTGAATCCCCGAGCTGACAAGGTAAAGAATCTGTCGTTCGGCCCCTGAACAAGGCAGTAAACCCACTGTTCCGAGGCCATCATTGAAAATAAGAATTTGTTCTTAACTGACATGCCTAGTTAAATAAAGGTAAAAATAATTGTAAGAATCCCATGCCATTGGTTGTGTTGATTTTGATTCCTTTATGTACAGTATGTCAAATTAAGGTAGTGGTTTTTGAGGACATCATTTTGAGAAGTTCTTTCTTTTCCTCCTCAGTCATCACCCGGATGCTCAGACAAACAGGTGAGCCCTCACCTCTCTACACTCAGACACCATCTCCTACTTGACCCCATGACCTCCAGTCTTCGTGACGCACTTCAGTTCCAACTCACACCGTTTCAGGCTCAATCCTTTGTCCCTTTAAGAGATCCTCTGTGTTAATCATTATTTATTTTCTCCCCATGACCTAGACAGTATTTTAATTAGACTGGAGTTTGTCACCAACCGGAGCAAACTGGAAGCCAGCAGAGAGACAGATGCAGGCAGGCCCTGGACTCCCTCCTCTCCTCTCTACCAGCCTAGCCTGGGTGTTTTCTTTTCTGTCTGTCCTGCCAACACCAGTCGGGGTGAGGGCTGGGTCAGGGGCCGGGGGACTCACCGGGGAACAGGGGGGACTGGGAGGGAGGTTGGGGTGATAAGCGGACATTGTGGAGCTCCAGTGGTCAGAATTAAACTGGGCATTGTTTGATTTAGTCAACGTCCGGCTTATCACTCCACTTATCTGTCTGGCCCTCTGGCCCGGCTGCCGTCTGTGAGAATCTCCATTTTCAATGGGGCGCTCTCTTTCCAGGCTGTCACTCTCTCTCCCTCTCTCGTTCTTTGTCTCTCTCTCTCTCTCTGTCTGTCACTCTCTCTGTCTCGCTCTTTCTGCCCACCCCCACCATCTCTCGCTCTCTGGCCCCTGCTTGTTTTCATTCTCTGGTGCTCCTAACCCAGTGTGTTTGCTCTGACAGGGCCAGATATTAATAAGCCTGCAGTGTTTTTGTAGCAGATAAGCCCGCTCGCGTCCCCGGTCCCACTGAATGAGAGAGAAGTGGAGGAGCTGCACAGTACCCCCTGTCCTTAACTTTCCCTCTCTCTCTCCCCCTTTCTCTCTCTCACTATTTCTCCTTCTGTCTCTATCTGTGTCTCTCTACCTCTCCCCCCTCTCTCTCTGTCTACCGCTCCCGCTCTTTCTCCCTCTCTCTCTTCTCTATCTCTGCCCCCCCCCCCCTCTCTCACTCTTCTTTCTGTTTGAGTGGGTCTAAAGTAACAGTGTAGCCGAAGCATCCGGGCTGAACAATGTTAAACTGATGGTAAAGGTCCAGAGGGTTCAGTTGCCTTTGCTTTGGTTGGAGTGCTCACCCAGTTCCTGGAACCCCGTTTTTTTCCATTCTTTATTCTTTATGAAACTATGCTGACTGTTGGACTGTAGCTAGTTCCCTACAAACCTTCACTGTGTGATGGTTTTTAGCTGCACAAACAAACTCTAGAGGTTCGAAAGCGATGTTACCAATCACCATCTTCACAGACTAAAATAACCTCTTCTTGGTGTGATGATACCATTCAATGACATGCTGTATACTTGATTGACTAGTCACCATATCTTCTTCCACTGTCTTTGTTCCACCTGTTTCTCACTCCTTTTCCTTCCTTCCTTCCTTCCTTCCTTCCTTCCTTCCTTCCTTCCTTCCTTCCTTCCTTCCTTCCTTCCTTCCTTCCTTCCTTCCTTCCTTCCTTCCTTCCTTCCTTCCTTCCTTCCTTTATTTCTTTATTTCTTATTGTTCTTCTTGACTCCAGGCGTTCAGCACTCATGGTCCTCTTTCAATCTGAGCTGTCCTGCCTCTCCAGGTAGACACTTCCCTAATGACTATCCTTTACTTTTTCAATTAGCCTATTTTCTTCTTACTTAGTAAATCGGAAGCGGAGTTGAACTGAATCCTTGATTATATCATCAAGACTCTTGTGTTGTCTCCCACAGTTAAGAAAAAACTGGACGGCTCTTCCATGGACATCTCCCGGACGAACAGGTTGTGTGATGACATGGCCTATGTCAGCGAGGACATCCCTTTAACCGTGGTGAAAGACACAGCACAGTGAGTACCTAACTACCCCTCCATCCGTCACTCATTACAGTACATCTGCCTGCCGTTCATCAACCCTACAGCCATTGTATTGTACCCATGCTCTTTGTCCTTATTCATTTATTAATCCATACCATAGACACCTCCCTGCCTCTTACACAGGCCCATCCGTAATCTGTATGGTAGAAAGCCTGTTGATAGGCCAAAGAGCCCTCCCTGTCAATGTAGAGCTGCTCTGTTAAATGGCCTCTTGAGTGCTTGAAACCCTGGTTGTTACCACGGTATAGAACGGATTAACCCTGAGTTGGAGAAAACAGTCCCGTTTGTTTGTGACATGTTTGTAAGGTGACTGGTTGGCTAGTTGCTATAGTGCCTTCGAGAAAGTATTCACACCCCTTGACTTTTTACACATTTTGTTATATTACAAAGTGGGGGGGGGATGAATTGTCATTTTTGTCAACGATCTACACACAATACTTTGTTATGTCAAATTGGAATAAACATTTGTAAAAAAATATATTTTAGGAAAAATAAAACACATATATATCTTCATTAGATAAGTATTCAACAACCTGAGTCAATGCATGTTAGGATCACCTTTGGCAGTAATTTCAGCTGAGTCTTTCTGGGTAAGTCTCTAAGAGCTTTGCACACCTGGATTATACACTATTTGCACATTCTTCATTCAATAATTCTTCAAGCTCTGTCAAGTTGGTCGTTGAACATTGCTAGACAGCCATTTTCATGTCTTGCCATAGATTATCAAGCTGATTTAAGTCAAAACTTTAACTACGCCACTCAGGAACATTCAATGTAATCTTGGTAAGCAACTCCAGTGTATATTTGGCCTTGTGTTTAATGCTATTGTCCTGCTGAAGGTACATTTGTCTCCCAGTGTCTGTTGGAAAGCAGGCTGAACCAGGTTTTCCTCTAGAATTTTGCCTGTGCTTAACTCTATTCAGTTTATTTTCATTTAAAAACAACGACCTAGTCCTTGCCGATGACAAGCATACCCATAATATAATGCAGCCATGCTTGAAAATATGAATAGTGGTACTCAGTGACGTGCTGTGTTGGATTTGCCCCAAGCATAACACTTTTTATTCAGGACATAAAGTTAATTTCTTTGCCAAATTATTTGCTGTTTTACTTTAGTGCCTTATTTCAAGCAGGATACATGTTTTAGAATATTTTTATTCTGTACAAGCTTCCTTCTTTTCACTCTGTCAGTGAAGTTAGTATTGTGGAGTAACTACAATTTTGTTGATCCAGCCTCAGTCTTCTCCCATCATAGCCATTAAACTCTGTAACTGTTTTAAAATCGCCATTGGCCTCATGGTGAAATCCCTGAGCGGTTTCCTTCCTCTCCAGCAACTGGGTTAAGAAGGACGCCTGGATCGTTGTAGTGACTGGGTGTATTGATACACCATCTAAAGTGTAATTAATAAATTCACCATGCTCAAAGGTCTATTCAATGTCTGCTTTTTTAACAATCTACCAATAGATGCTCCTTTTTGCCAGGCATTTATAAACCTCCCTGGTATTTGTGGTTGAATCTGTGTTTGAAATTCACTGCTAGACTGAGGGACCTTACAGATAATTGTATGTGTGGGTTACAGAGATAAGGTAGTCATTTAAAGTGGAACTGACCGCAATTTAACTATTTTGCAGATATGAAACAAACTGAAATCATAATATCAGTCAAAAATATACAATTCACAGTTTGTGCTACAAAACCAACATTATAAGAGGTGGATGCAGTTCAATGCATTATTCATATAATTCCCCAATACATTTCTTAATAGACCAAAAAGTATTGCTATCACGTTTTAAATCACAGCTGGCCTGGTACATTATTTGATGCCTCCATTCGGGATGCACTGTTTCAGTTTCAATTATTCAATATTTTGGACAAAAACTGATTAATGTAACTAAGGCTGGGAATGTCAATACAATCAAACTGGCAAGGGCAATGATCACAAGTCAGTTATAACGTTGCTAATATGCTAGCATATCTATTTTTGTAGCAAGCTAAAAACACGGAGCCTAACGTTAGCTAGCTATAGCTGCTAGGAGGATGTCATGTCATTGGAGGAGTGGGTGAGTGACTGAGTCTTTCCCTCATATTGTTTTTCGGTGGCTACACAGCTAGAAATGCAGGTGTCATTTGGTTATCTAGCAAGAAATGTGAATCGCTTTGCTAGCTATGATGAACTTGAACAACTGTTATAGTTAGCATATCTCTTGTGTATGCAAATTCACGCTATCTACTCCGATTTCAGAGCGCAGAATAACTGATGAATTTATGAACGCGCAAGCTAGCCAACTTTAGCCAGTTAGTTAAATTGTGTGTGCTTGGTTGGGACAAGTATGCTTTGCCAGGCAAGCTGCAGGAGGACGAGCAGGCTGCTTACTATTCCCCATCGTTTATCAGTGCAATTTTGACTGCCATCGAGCTGAAAATTTTTGAGAGGGTTTATCTAATTTTCCTTCGTTAGATTTTAGCTCATCTTGCTCTGGCTAGCATTAGCTGTTGATCTTGTTGATGTGCATATAGAGAAATATAGCGTACCTTTTATGGTTGTTTAATCAATAGGACTGTAAAGTTCTCAAATGTAAGAAGTCTCCTGTAGTCTTTACATATTTGCAGAAATCCATTTAGGTGTATTTTGTGGCTTTTGCCGAATGCGTTCTAATGATCTAAAGTCGCGCTGTTGTAACTAACTGCCTGTAAACACACAGTCCAGTTCAAGGTGAATGATGGCAAGTCTGTGTGGTATATGGCTTGTTTGTATGTGGGCCTACTGTAGCTCTGATTGTCTATAGCGCACTACTCTGTGTAGACTCTGGTCCTGGATGAGACATGTTTTTTATTAGGTTTTATTTAGTGATTGTCAAAACGCACGGCCGCTTTCCCATTGCATATTCTTCCTGGGGTGTATATGAACATATTTGAATAAGATTTCATGTTGCTAAAATGCTGTCAGTTCCACTTTAAAAATCATGTTAAACACTATTATTGCACACAGAGTGATTTCATGCAAAGTATTATGTGACTTGTTAAGCCAATTTTACTCCTGAACTTATTTAGCCTTGACATAACAAAAGGGTTGAATACTTATTAACTCAAGACATTTCCTCTTCAAAATTGTAATGAATCGAAAAACGTAATTCCACTTTGACATTGTGGGGTATTGTGTGTAGGCCAGTGACAAAACAATCTCAATTGAATACATTTTATATTCAGGCTGTAACACAACAACATGTGAAAAAAGTCAAGGGGTGTGAACACATTCTGAAGGCACTGTACCTGGATTGTTCAATATTTGCCCATTCTTCAAGCTCTGTCAAGTTGGTTGTTGATAATTTCTAAACAGCCAATTTCAAGTTCTGCTATAGATTTTCAAGCCAATTTAAGTCAAATCTGTAACCACTCAGGAACATTCAACGTTGTCTTGATAAACACTTAGTGCCTTATTGCAAACAGGAAGCATGTTTTGGAATACTTTTTTTCTGTACAGGCTTCCTTCTTTTCACTCTGTTATTTAGGTTAGTATTGTGGAGTAACTACAATGTTATTGATCCATCTTCAGTTTTCTCCTATCACAGCCATTCATCTCTGTAACTGTTGGTTTCCTTCCTCTCTGGCAACTAAGTTAGGAAGGACACCTGTATCTTTGTAGTGACTGGGTGTATTGATACACGATCAAAAGCGTAATTGGGATATTCAGTGTCTGCTTTTTTTTACCCATCTACCAATATGTTCCCTTCTTTGTGAGGCAATTGGAAAACCTCCCTGGTCTTTGTGCTTGAATTTGTGCTTGAAATTCATGACGGAGTGACCTTACAGATAATTGAATGTGTGTGCAGTAGCGGTGTGTCGGTAAAATCACCAGGGAAACCATGCCAGGACAAGAAAGCCATATATGTTGTGATAATTGCATTGTTAGCTCTATAAACTGTTAGTACAATCATATGCCTTGACACCGTGATATATAGGCGTAAGGCCGAGACAATAAGAATACACAGTGGCAGAATAAATTCAACCACACCAGTTGTTTTTTCAAAAAGCCGGAGAGCAACATCTGTCCGGGGAAGTCCACAAAACACATTGCATTTAAAAAATAGATGTGTGACCTAGAGCACGGTCAAACAAATCAATGTTTACGACATATTCAAACCACTTAACAACTATTGATTTAGAATCAAGGAAAACAGGTGCTGCCTCCACTATTCCAGCACCATTTCAACTTCAACATTTCAACATCATCAAATCACCTATGCTTAGTCTAATACAGTTACTGAAAAAACGAAAAGATACAAAAAACGATTTAGTCCAATAAACGTAAGCTAAATATGACGTGGCTGTCCTTGTTCTGATTTCTCGTGTGTGTGTGTGGGTTGTGTGTGCGTGGGTGTCTACTTGTAGAGAAAAAGCCAATGTCATCCTTTTTCATGTTGCCTAAATGGTCTATGACTCTGTCATACTCTACAGTGCATGCTTGAAGTTTTTGTTGTCCTAGGCTACCTGGGTAAAATGCTTGCTTGCTAGCCTAACTTCCATTCTGAGGCAACAATGTGCCAGGCCGGCTAGTTAACATTAGCCTACTACATCTAGCTACATATTGAACTTAAGCCAGGGGCACAATGTATGAATTTATGGTTGGATCAGAATTATAAATTATAATCATTGGTTAGTTTGGAGAAATAAGTTAAACCACACAAATCCCTATCTCCAGGACAACAACACAACGAGATGCGACAAACAATTCAATGACATTTGGCTTCTGATGTGGAGGTGACCCAGAACCCAATGACCACTCTGACAGAACTACAGAGTTCCTTGGCTGAGATGGGAGAACCTCCCAGAAGGACAACAGTCTCTACAGCACTTCACCAATCTGTGCTTTATGGGAAGTGACCAGACGGAAGCCACTCCTGAGAAAAAGGCACATGACAGCACGCCTGGAGTTTGCAAACAGACACGTGGAACACTCGGAGGGTATAAGGCAATATATTCTGTGGTCTGATGAGAGAAAAATAGAACTCTTTGGCCTGAATGCAAAGCTCTATGTCTGGAGAAAACCAGCCACAGCTCATCACCTGTCTAAAACTATCCCGTGAAGCATAGTGGTGGCAACATCAGGCTATGGGAATGATTTTCAGTCGCAGGGACTGGTATACTGGCAAGGATAGAGGGAACAGTGAATGGAGCCTTAATGAGAATCTGCTTCAGAGTGAAAATGACCTTAGACTGGGAACGAAGATGTACGTTCCAACAGGAAAATGACTCCAAGCACACAGCCAAAGCAATGCTGGAATGGCTTAAGAACAAGAATGCGAAAGTCTTTGAGTGGCCCAGCTAAAGCCCAGATTTAAATCCCATTGAACATATGTGGAAATAATTGAAGATTGCTGTTCACCGCCACTTCCCATCTAACTTAACAGAGCTTGAGAAAATCCGAATGGGAGAAAATCCCCAAATCTAAATGTGCAAAGCTAATACAGACATACCCTAGACAACTCAAATCTGTAATTGCTGCCAAAGGTGCTTTTTTTCAGGGGTGTGAATACTTTTGTCAATGAGATATTTCTGTATTTTATTTTCAAAAAATGTTCAGTAATTTCTAAAGACATGTTTTAATATGGGGTATTGTGTGTAGATAGGTGAGAAATCATATATTTAATTCATGTTGAATTCAGGCTATAACATAACAAAATGTGGAATATAAGTCAAGGGGTAACTACTTTCACTGCCAATGATTGTTCTTTTTGTTGTTTATCGGAGACCAACACCCAGAGGCAAACCTATTTTGCAACTTCACACTGTCAACTGTCACTTGACATATTGACATTGAGAGAGAGAAGAGCTGCAGAGTGGCAAGACCTTGCACTGTCAGAGAGAGTGTCAACATTGCCGTTTGGCCAAAGGTGCTGCTGTGGTGCCATTGTCTCAAATGGGATGAAAATACATTCGAATGGATCAAATCCTCAAATCATCAACAAGTTTCTATGGGGTTGGCAGTTATTTCTCTACAGGACAGAAGAAGTGGAGTGTCAGACATCTTAACAATAAGCAAGGCAACCCAGTTTTGGTGATTTCTTGTATTTCATCACAATCAATCAATCGCAGCATGTTTTTGGACAAATTTTAGCCGTTTTTGCCTGATTAAGTACAATACCATTGGACGTTAATGTTGAAAGTTATATTTATATTTCTAAAACTTAAGTTGGAAATGATGCTATCGCTGCTTCCTGTTGACAAGACATTTTGATAACTAGCCCAATGTCAAAACACAGTTTTAACGTGTCCAAATCAATAGCCAATATACAGAAACAGTTTGTGATATATTGAAAACCTAAACATAAATGTCTATCTCCACACACACGTGCAACAATAGTAATCATATTACTTGTATTTTTTTTAAACGAGCACCTTATAAACTGCAAAAGTACCAAAAACCATTGGCAAACAAATCAAAGATAGGGAGGAAATCAGCTTGTATGCAGTGCTGAAACTAACACAACTAAAATTATATATATTTTTACATCAGTGGTTAGAGGACAACCTGCAGGACACAGTCAGCTACATTTTGGAGTGATGCATTTTAATTTGGGGGTGGCCAAAACGGAAAGGGAAATGCTACACTTCTTTGTCAATCCCTCATATCGATATCAGCTTGACATCAATAGAATGAGAGGGGGGAGTCAGGTTGCACTTTCAAAGTTGCACTCCTGAAGAACCACATGGAATCTGGGAATATATGTAACCAGCTACATTTTGGGTTGTTGCGTTTTGTTTGAAGTGGGTCACCAATGCAGAAAGCTATTTTCTTAATCACTCATATTGACATCACGTTGAAATCAATAGAAAGGGGGAAAATGTGGGTTGTATGCACTGTTTAAACATTTATTATACAAATACCACACAGGGGGGGAGCATGCACTCAAGGCCTGTCATTTAACTACTGTACTGTCTGATTGTGTATGACTGTGTATCGTGTCCCTTCAGAATAATGCATGCAGTCATCCATCAGAATGTGACGGTACATCTGTCTTGGTGCCCTCCATTGGATAAAGTGACCTGGCTGCTATATCATGCCTGCTGACTTAAGGCATGGACAGACCGGTATGATTGTCGAGTGTCTAACGGCCGAGAGTACTTAGCACATCTGAACACCGTCCTAGCGGTAATTTGCAAACCGATTCCTCATGTAGAAACGGGCGAAAATGACGGCCGCCAGTCGGCCACCAACAGGTGGACTTTATAACACACTGCACCATCAGCTATGAACGAACGGCACCCTTAATATACAGACCGACAATCGGTTTGGTGAGTTTTCTCCTTTAAAGTGTTTATAATCCCAAAGAATGTTCACTTGCTTCGTGACAAACTTACAGTCATTTTATGTGAGACTGAAATATTTACAGTACATCATACTGTATGTGTTGTAGTTGTGTGGCCAATCATGACCTTTTGAACTGTGATGAGATGTTAATGAGATGGGGTTTCCTTATTTATGCTGACTGAGGATTGTTCTGTTTTCTTCTCTTCAAACAGTCAACAGTGAAGCATCTGTTGTATTCTTTTCCTTGAGATCCTTCAAATTGGCCACAGGTGGTGGTCTGCAAATTCTATTTACTTACAATTATATAATTGTTGAACTGAACTGTTTCATTTCTTAACCCTATTACTAGCCATCTATGGCAGAGTTTGTAGAGTGAAGTGTTGGCCATAACCTATTTACACAAATTGGATTCGACGTACTTATGTAGTCCGGGTTAGGGTTTGGCCGGTGTAGGCCGTCATTGTAATTAAGAATTTGTTCTTAACTCACTTTCCGAGTTAAATAAAGGTTAAATAAAATAAAAAAAAAGGTTTTAAATGTGTAATAAAAAAAATGTGGAAGGGGGAGAACATACAATGGACTCGAGTGTACAGAGCAGTGTGTGTGTCTCTCAGTGTGTACACACACACCACACAGTAGGCCTTCTCCTTCCTCCCCTGACCCCCTTGCCACTCCCCAGCTCAGCTAATCCAATATCACCTCTAACACCCTCATTCTGCATTCCTCTTCTGATTCAATCTCTTTCTTCTCCTCCCTCCATCCTCCTCCTCTCCTGACAAACCCCAAGCCCAGAATCTTTGTAAAAGGAACACAAATGCTTCTCTCTTACAGTCTGTTGACCAGCCCATTCGTGGCAAAGACTCAGTCTCAGCTCACCACTTGAATTCAAGAAGGTACTGTACTGCCTGCTGGGGTTTACACTATTATTATTATTATGACCCACTATCCCCCAGCCCTCCTTTATACCCCAATGTTATTTACTCCAATGATATTCACCATCCACATGTAAAAAGAACGGCTGAAGTGTGACATCTTATAAAAGCTAATGAACGACTATCCTAATGGTATAGGTCGTCACTAATCTGATAGTTCCACCCCTGGAAAGATGATTCAAGTCTATGAAAGTGTTGTGTTTGATTCACCTGGCAATCTTTTTGTTTTCTTCAACAAAATGAAAATGTTCTCCATTGAAGGCCAACTGACCGAAGTTCAGCTACAATTTGCGTCTTACCGGAAGTGTGCGGAGACTTTTCCCTATTTCTCCAGTTTTTCCTTTTGCCTCCAGCACCTACGCTAATCAACTCTGGGGCAGATTCTGTCTATTGTTACGGTATCTTAAACAAGGCCACAATAGACAGTCTGTAGCCTGTATGGTTGTTTGCTGGCCTTATAAACGATCCGCATGGGAAGGGCATCAGAAGAGGTCAGCTGGCTGACCATCATGTGAATAGTTGTTCTCTTGGATCTTTTAGAAGGGCATGTGATTAAGACGTGTCCAAAGCTCAACTGACCCTTCCCCCTCCCAACAGTAGATGGCCCTCTTCTATTACACACCAGATACGGTACTCGTAAAGTACTTCAACATCCAAGTGGGGCGACACTGTACTCGGTTCATTCATCATGGAGGGTGGAAAACCACTATGTGTAGCTGTGTCTGCTTTCGTTTGAGGTTGCAAAAACATATCTGATATAATCCAGTTACTGTATGTTTTATTGGTACCGTAGTTATGTAGTTACAGCACTGTTTATGCTCCAGTGTATTGTGTTACACTGTAGTGGTAGGCTACGCCTAAACTATGGCCGGGAGTTGCGTTCTCTGCCTCGTGTTTTGGTAGAATTGAAAAGTGAGTTCTGTTTTTGTGTGTGATATCCTTTGATATGACAAAAATGGTTTGGCTTACATGCCGATACATCACAGCACTGTGCTCTAGGTAAACACACACACTAATTCCCCACGTGTTTTTTTTTTCTTCTGATTTGAACAAGATAGCATTTTCCTAAATCAACAGTGAAAATGGCCACATTTGTGGCTGGTAGTGTTGTGTGTTATTATAGTAAAAAAAAACTTGTAGGACTCAGACACACCGCAGTTATTGACTGCCGAGAGGTACTTAGCACCTCTGCCCAGAGTGTTGGAAGTTCCCTTTAAATACCCCAAGGTAAATCCTTTAGTATTGTGTGCATTGTGCTGCAATTGCCCCCCATTAGTTTCATATGAAGTGCGTGTGACTCTCTGGCTGAATTAGCAAGCTAACGTTAACTAGCTGAGCTAGTGCACATGATCAAATTGAACAAACTAATCCTCCTTCAAGCACCAAACTCCTTAGCTAGATGAAACATATATATTATGCAGCTGCATTGTTTTAGAACAATTCTGAGGTGGTGGATTAACACAGCTTTTTCCCTTTTCTTGTCATTCCTGTCAGCTCCCCCCCCGTGGAGGTTCGTGCTCTTTGATTGGCTCGAAGTCAAGTCGTTGGCCACTAACGAGCATTGCAATTCTACAAATAGAAACGTCAGATTCGTTGGTACACAACAGGTACCGCTTTTTGAATTTTTAAAATATTTTACCTTTATTTAACTAGGCAAGTCAGTTAGGAACAAATTCTTATGTTCGATGATGGCCTAGGAACAGTGGGTTAACTGCCTTGTTCAGAGGCAGAACGACAGCTTGGGGATTCAATCTTCTAACCTTTCGGTTACTAGTCCAACACTCTAACCACTAGGCTACCCTGTTCTAGCAAGAGAATGGCCTCCTACTGGGATAAGTACCTATCGGCCATCAGTTTTCTCTGTGTGTCTGACCTCTTAGTCTATCTTTTTGCCAATGAATTCAGTATGTACACAGTCTGGCAGATTAATTGATTCAAGCATTTCTGAGATGATTATGGTTTATTACTCAGAGTGTATATGGTGGTGAGGAGCAGATGTTGAGATAATTACCATCAGTGGGACACTATGAGCGTATGCTAGTGTGTTTGTGTCATGGAACACTGTCATGTCCATACTCTGCTCTACGGGGGTAAAGCTGAGCCAGAGGCTCTAACAGATTTGGGAAGGGGGCACTCCCATAACAGCTGCTTTGTTTTCACTTAGTGTCACGGCATGGAAGACAGCAGCACTGTCATTTGGCTTCATTGTCTGCTACGCTTGTGGACAACCACCAGACCCACCCTGCCTGCCCCATAATCACACACATACGTACAGACAGACAGACAGACAGACAGACAGACAGACAGACAGACAGACAGACAGACAGACAGACAGACAGACAGACAGACAGACAGACAGACAGACAGACAGACAGACAGACAGACAGACAGACAGACAGACAGACAGACAGACAGACAGACAGACAGACAGACAGACAGACAGACAGACAGACAGACAGACAGACAGACAGACAGACAGACAGACAGACAGACAGACAGACAGACAGGACAGACAGACAGACAGACAGACAGACAGACAGACAGACAGACAGACAGACAGACAGACAGACAGACAGACAGACAGACAGACAGACAGACAGACAGACAGACAGACAGACAGACAGACAGACAGACAGACAGACAGACAGACAGACAGACAGACAGACAGGACAGACAGACAGACAGACAGACAGACAGACAGACAGACAGACAGACAGACAGACAGACAGACAGACAGACAGAACAGACAGACAGACAGACAGACAGACAGACAGACAGACAGACAGACAGACAGACAGACAGACAGACAGACAGACAGACAGACAGACAGACAGACAGACAGACAGACAGACAGACAGACAGACAGACAGACAGACAGACAGACAGACAGACAGACAGACAGACAGACAGACAGACAGACAGACAGACAGACAGACAGACAGACAGACAGACAGACAGACAGACAGACAGACAGACAGACAGACAGACAGACAGACAGACAGACAGACAGACAGACAGACAGACAGACAGACAGACAGACAGACAGACAGACAGACAGACAGACAGACAGACAGACAGACAGACAGACAGACAGACAGACAGACAGACAGACAGACAGACAGACAGACAGACAGACAGACAGACAGACAGACAGACAGACAGACAGACAGACAGACAGACAGACAGACAGACAGACAGACAGACAGACAGACAGACAGACAGACAGACAGACAGACAGACAGACAGACAGACAGACAGACAGACAGACAGACAGACAGACAGACAGACAGACAGACAGACAGACAGACAGACAGACAGACAGACAGACAGACAGACAGCATAACTACTCTCTAGTCTCCATAGTGTTAGCTCCATATGGACCACATGCTCCTACAGCGACCAGCAGCAAGGTGTTTCTCCATTTGTGTTTTGTTTTTTAGTATTTTACCAGTTTTATATCACTGTTTTCATTCACTGAATGCAATGATCTAGTAGATCAATTAAATTGAAAGGGCGTGTTGAACTCTTCCCCTAATTGCTTTCGGGAACATGGAGTTAACAGCCTTTTATGGATTGCATTTCACCTGGCACAAAGTTTGCAAGATCTTCCCCATTCACAATCAACACGGACCCAGTACAGCAGGGAGTGTCTTCTCCATGTTCATTTGCAACATGAATTCAGAGATGCCTGTATTCTGGCTCTCACAGAGACATGGCTTAAGGATAGGGACTTGGACTCTGAACTGGTGATTCACAGGTTTGGGGCGTCTGGGGCGCAGGTTAAGAACTGGACTGATGATTTCTCCATTGACCCTACATGGGTGTATTGACTGTACTGATTGGGACATGTTTAAAGAGTCATGCACTGATATTGATGAGCTCACTGATGTTGTTAGCTCTTGGGATTCATATTGTGAATATATAGTCCCAGATAAGGTTGTGAAGGTGTACCCCAATAAGTAAACCCTGGGTTAGCAAGTCTCTCATTGTGCTGTTAAACTGTAAGAGAAAGTCATTTAAAGATGGTAACCTTACTTAGTTAAATAGGCTGCAGAAAGAGGTGTACCCAAGAAAGGAAAGGTAACTGAACTAATTGACTACTGCCTCGTTGCACTCACTTCAGTCATCATGAGTGTGCTCTACCGTACCTGACACCCTAGACCCACTTCAATTTGCTTACCGCCCCAATAGACAATCGCCATTGCGCTGCATGCTGCCCTATCCTATCTGGACAAGAGGAATAACTATGTAAGAATGCTGTTCATTGACTATAGCTCAGCATTCAATCCATAGTACCCTCCAAGCTCATCATTAAGCTCGAGGCCCTGGGTCTGAACCCCGTCCTGTGCAACTGGGTCCTGGACCTCCTGACGGGCCGCTCCCAGGTGGTGAAGGTAGGAAACAACTCCTCCACTTCGCTGATCTTCAACACTGGGGCCCCACAAGGATGCGTGCTTAGCCCCCTCCTGTACTCCCTGTAAACCCATGACTGCGTGGCCTTGTACGCCTCCAACTCAACCATCAAGTTTGCAGACGACACAACATTAGTAGACCTGATTACCAACAATGACAAGACAGCCTATAGGGAGGAGGAGAGGGCCCTGGGAGTGTGGTGCCAGGAAAATAACCCCTCACCCAACGTCAACAAAACAAAAGAGCTGATTGTGGACTTCAGGAAACAGCAGAAGAAGCACCCTCCCTACCCACATCGACGGGATGGGAGTGGAGAAGGTGGAAAGCTTCAAGCTCCTCGGCATACACATCACTGACAAACTGAAATGGTCCACCCACACAGACAGTGTTACATTAGAGGCTGCTGCCATATACACATAAACTTGAAATCACTGGCCACAATAATTGGAAGACGAGTCACTTTAATAATGTTTAGACATTTTGCATTACTCATCTCATATGTATATACTGTATTCTATCCTATTCTACTGTATCTTAGTCTATGCTGCTCTGACAGTACTCGTCCAAATATTTATATATTCATAATTATATTCCTTTACTTTAGATTGTGTGTATTGTTAGATATGACTTGTTAGATATTACTGCACACAAGCATTTCTCTTCACCCGCAATAACATCTGCTAAACACGTGTATGTGACCAATAACATCTGCTAAACACATGTATGTGACCAATAACATCTGCTAAACACGTGTATGTGACCAATAACATCTGCTAAACACATGTATGTGACCAATAACATCTGCTAAACACATGAATGTGACCAATAACATCTGCTAAACACATGTATGTGACCAATAACATCTGCTAAACACATGTATGTGACCAATAACATCTGCTAAACACATGTATGTGACCAATAACATCTGCTAAACACATGTATGTGACCAATAACATCTGCTAAACACATGTATGTGACCAATAACATCTGCTAAACACATGAGACCAATACAAGTTGATTTTGAACTTTGGTTTGCTATACTTTTGTGCTACTGCTGTCGATCACTAGTAGGCCTATTGTATATATTAGTATTGATGGCTGTCAGCCCTATGACTTGATGTACTAGCTAGATCATTGTATTCACTATAACTATGTGCATTGTTATCCACTTTCAATTGTGTTTTTCATGCTCCTTTGCTACAAAACCAATTGCCCTCTGGGACAATAAAGTTGAACCTTGGACTTGAATAGGAGTTTATATTAACACTAATATTTAATCAATTACCTTAGTTGCATTAGTTGTGCCTTTTCATCAGTTTACATCAGTTTACTATTCATCAGTCTTCTTGTGTTCTTAGTGTCTGTCTGAATCGTACACTCACTATCATTGGACCAGCAGTTGGTTGGGTCTATATTTTCCTATGGAGTTTCTCTTGTTGTTTCTGTATGTGTTAGTGCTATAGCAGATAGCAGGACCATAGCAGGCCAGTAGTGGATTTTTAACTTTAGACTTCCCTCCGAGTGCGGTTCAGATCAGAGGAAATACGTCTGTGGCTGTGACGACACTGGGCTGTCCAAGAGGAAGTGGCACTGCACAACGTCTGCACACCATCTGTCTCACTACCCCTACTCACGATTGTTATCTCTACTCCTCCACATGATTGTTATCACTACTCCTCCACACGATTGTTATCACTACTCCTCCACACGATTGTTATCACTACCCCTCCACGCAATCCGTCTCACTACCCCTCCACGCGATCCGTCTCACTACCCCTCCACGCGATCCGTCTCACTACCCCTCCACGCGATCCGTCTCACTACCCCTCCACGCGATCCGTCTCACTACCCCTCCACGCGATCCGTCTCACTACCCCTCCACGCGATCCGTCTCACTACCCCTCCACGCGATCCGTCTCACTACCCCTCCACATGATTGTTATCACTACCCCTCCACATGATTGTTATCACTACCCCTCCACATGATCTGTCTCACTACCCCTCCACATGATCTGTCTCACTACCCCTCCACATGATTGTTATCACTACCCCTCCACATGATCTGTCTCACTACCCCTCCACGCGATCTGTCTCACTACCCCTCCACGCGATCTGTCTCACTACCCCTCCACGCGATCTGTCTCACTACCCCTCCACATGATTGTTATCACTACCCCTCCACATGATTGTTATCACTACTCCTCCACATGATTGTTATCACTACCCCTCCACATGATTGTTATCACTACTCCTCCACATGATTGTTATCACTACCCCTCCACGCGATCTGTCTCACTACCCCTCCACGCGATCTGTCTCACTACCCCTCCACGCGATCTGTCTCACTACCCCTCCACGCGATCCGTCTCACTACCCCTCCACGCGATCCGTCTCACTACCCCTCCACATGATTGTTATCACTACCCCTCCACGCGATCCGTCTCACTACCCCTCCATGTGATCTCTGTCTTACAGCCCCCCCCCCTCGTGTTGTCCTGAAGGCGGCTGTCTGAGGTATCCAGAACCACTCCGGCGAGACCAATTGTTCACTTATTATCTGAACCTTATGCACAGAAATCTCACATAATGCAAGCTTAACAGAGAGAAACACTGAATTAATTGATGTAGTCAGTGTGATTTCCACCATCGTTTTGGGGGCTATTTGTTAGGGGTTTGTTGTACAAAGAACACTTCTGCGGATTGTATACATTTGTTTATGTTACCGTATAAATGAGCCTTTTTATTTTATTCCTTCTCTTTTTCTCCGGACTCGGGCAAAGTGTGATAAATAGTTATTTCCGATAATTGTGCTATACTCAACAGAATGTGTGAGAAACTACTGGCTATAATGACACACACTGCTCTATATACGGTCTGTATGTGTATCTATGAGAGAAGTTGGTTTCATTTTCCCTGTCATCAAGATACAAACCCAACTGACAGATTTACATTCACAGAGCTTAGTCCTGCAGGAAAAGTAAATGTTTTGAAATACATATTTGGCCCCAAATAGAGGAAGTCCTTATATTGCTGATTGTGGTGTTCATTTATGGTTCCTCCATTCTCCTTTTTTCTCTTCTCTTCTCTTCTCTTCTCTTCTCTTCTCTTCTCTTCTCTTCTCTTCTCTTCTCTTCTCTTCTCTTCTCTTCTCTTCTCTCTCTCTCCACCCTCTCTCTCTCCACCCTCTCTCTCTCTCTCCACCCTCTCTCTCTCTCTCTCTCTCTCTCTCCACCCTCTCTCTCTCTCTCTCTCCACACTCTCTCTCTCTCCACTCTCTCTCTCTCTCCACCCTCTCTCTCTCTCTCTCCACCCTCTCTCTCTCTCTCTCTCCACCCTCTCTCTCTCTCTCTCTCCACCCTCTCTCTCTCTCTCTCTCTTCTCTCTCTCTCTCTCTCTCTCTCCACCCTCTCTCTCTCTCTCTCTCTCTTCTCTCTCTCTCTCTCTCTCTCTCTCCACCCTCTCTCTCTCTCCACCCTCTCTCTCTCTCCACCCCCCCTCTCTCTCTCTCTCCACCCTCTCTCTCTCTCTCCATTCTCTCTCTCTCTCTCCACTCTCTCTTCTCTACCTTTTCTGTCCCAAAGCAGCGGACTAGAGTTGTGTGTCTGTCATCAAGTGACCCGGGGCAGTTCAACTGTCCCTCCTTTGGGGTGTGCCATGGCACCTCTCCCCTTCCCCCCTGCCCCCAACCCTCCTCTACAGACCTGTAAAAGTCTGCATGGGAGGGAGAGAGAGAGAGAGGAGTGCAGTGTTGGCTGCTTTTGCAATGATAGTCATTTATCTGTTGGGCAACTCACTCTGTTGTAAATTTTCGTTGAATTTATGTACATTGGTGTGGCCTCCATATGGCCCTATACTTTTATATGTTGCTTGGTGTACCTAGTATGACTTTTTACGTCAAAAACACAAGTACTAATACAGTACGTTGTTAACAGGGCATGTTTTATGGAGTTTCATGCTGGATACAACAACGAAAATAATTAGAAAATCGGCAACCCAATCTTCATAATATTTCTGCTTACTGTCGAGTGACAAGATGACCAATTGCCCTGTCGGCGCGAAGCTGTATAAGTCTTAGCACACACTGGATTAGGTCGGATGTATGCACTCTCAGTCTTTAGACAGAAAGAAGGGCTCGTCTAATGCTGCCTGGCTGCCCTGAACAATAAAAGAAAAGGAGGGAAGGAGAGAGAAAATAATCATAAGGCTTGTAATAAAACAGCCACATACTGATTCATCTCCCTGGACATACTGGCCCAGCCCTATGACTGCAATAGGAGACAGTAGTTAATCTCATTACAAACGCGCTGCAGTTTTATGTGGTTACAGCCCTCGCTCAGTCCCCACTCACCCACATGTATTACTCATATTTGAAATGCTTCACGGGACTGTTTTACAGCATCTGAACACGCGGGAGTTATTTCAAGAGCGATGTGGAAGGACAAATTATAAGCCGTGTAGTGAGATACCAGAATGTTCCAACAAGCCCAACTGTAAGTGTTTGGTTTCAGCTGACAAAAAAAAGAAATACACATTTTAGTCATTAAAAGTATCCTCAAGTCAGTGCAGATTTTGTTTTATTTGATACAGTGACAACATTC
Organism: Oncorhynchus kisutch; assembly: GCF_002021735.2. NCBI lineage: Eukaryota > Metazoa > Chordata > Actinopteri > Salmoniformes > Salmonidae > Oncorhynchus > Oncorhynchus kisutch. The sequence continues at coordinate 17,893,141 of NC_034195.2, read as the reverse complement.
ATAATAAGTGTCAGCGTCCCTGAAATGAATGGTAGCTAAAGCCCAAGCTTCTCCGATAGCCTCTAGGTGAGTGTCCAAGATAGATTGAATTTGTTCATGTTGCTAGACGCTGGCTCATTGCGAAACTCCCAGAATTATATCAGGGCTTGTATGAAACTGAAGCTGAGACATTAAGAAGTGGGTATTACACAGTTCAGAGGATGCATAGTTGGATTTATATCCACAGTTGTCCCCACGGAGCCAATACTAAAGAGCTCATTGGAAATGGAATAAAGGCCTAACAACTAGAATGTAAAGGTTAGCAACCAACAGGCATTCTTTCTTCTTTAATGAGGTATAGTACACCAGGCCAGACCAAGGCAATAAAAGGCCCCTCCATAAAGTATTTAATTAAAGAGTACATTTACTTGGGGCTGACACTGGCCGGGCAGCATTAATGAAAGCCCTGTGCGTGTTTGTCGTTAAAGCTCCGTGTTTACTCCCCAGCGGTGGAGGCTTAGGGTTTATGGGCAGGGATCCTCACTGGAGGAATGCCCCTTTATGATCTCTCACCGCGGATTTCAAATCACAGCTATAAGCAGTAAATAAAGTCAGATTGGACATTTTTAAATAAGATAAAGATCCTCACTTACAGTAGATAAATAGTGCTGCATAAAAAATACTCTCGCTAACATCAACAGTAGTACGTCTAGTCTAGAGTAAATACCGGGGCTACGAAGTACAAGAGCATCGTTTGGGAGGCTAGAAGAACATATTTCTTGATTTTATTGAGTTTATTGTATGTGGTAGTGTGTTTGTTTGTTTTGTACTATGCACAGTCCCAAAATATTGTAGCGTCCCCACTCCCCACACAAAAGCCCTGATTGTGTGGTAAGAGCATGTATGCTGGTGTATTTCTTCAGGCTCAGCAGCAGTTCATAGATTTCCTATGCAGTGAGATGTTAAACTAACAGATCGTCCAGGCTCGCTTTTGGCAGGAAGACTCTGTTCTTTTTTCCCCTGGTACAGCCCGTCCCTACCACGTCAAAATGTAACTGAAACGATATTAAAAAAAGAGAGAGATTGAAAAGAATAATAAACTCAGGAAATTGCCTTTTTTTTTTTGCATCATGCCTCGCAGAACTCTGATGATGTTATGTTTGCTCTCCCTTTGTTTTGGGGAAGGAGATATCAGTGAAATTACTGTTGTATTTGTCACGATTAAGCCTAAGGATTATTAATAATTACACTAAACTATATTACTGACAATTACAGTGTTTTGATCAGTAGCTGTTATAATATATTTTGTTCATTACACTTTTTAAAGCTTTTATCAGCTTTTGTGGGAACTAAATTAACCACCATTCATTTGAATGATTGTGTAGAAAAGCTGCAATGAAAAGGTGACCTGGGGTTAAAATGTAAAATACACTATGAACCAATATATTTACACAAACACAAATCATTCCATCACTTTTATTCTTATGAGAGATTAGCATCAGTGTCTAGGGGGATAAATAACTATTATATTAATAGTTAATATCTTTGTGGGGGTAAGAAACGTCATCCTAGGGTCAATGGTCATCAGAGTCAGTCAGTATAGTGTACTGTATGTCAGGGGTAGGCAACTAGATTTGGTCGGCTGGCAGGAACATAATTATAAGAATTTTACACTGCAAATTGACCATAACTAGGCCCCAAAACAGGTTGTATTTGAAAATAACAATTATTTCATAACCTATATTGAGACACAATAAAACAGAAATATTTTTTTAGCTGAATTCCTGATGACATTAGTCTAAACAAACATTTATTTTTATTTTTATATATATGTATATGTATATATATACAGTCGTATGAAAAAGTTTGGGCACCCCTGACAATTTCCATGATTTCCATTTATAAATAATTGGGTGTTTGGATCAGCAATTTCATTTAGATCGCTAAAATAACTGATGGACACAGTAATATTTCAGTAGTGAAATTAGGATTATTGGATTAACAGAAAATGTGCAATATGCATCAAAACAAAATTAGACAGGTGCATACATTTGGGCACCCCAATAGAAAAATCACATCAATATTTAGTAGAGCCTCCTTTTGCTAAAATAACAGCCTCTAGACGCTTCCTATAGACTCTAATGAGTGTCTGGATTCTGGATGAAGGTATTTTGGACCATTCCTCCTTACAAAACATCTCCAGTTCAGTTAGGTTTGATGGTTGCCGAGCAAGGACAGCTCGCTTCAAATCATCCCACAGATTCTCAATAATATTCAGGTCTGGGGACTGGGATGGCCATTCCAGAACATTGTACTTGTTCCTCTGCATAAATGCCCGGGTAGATTTTGAGCAGTGTTTTGGGTTGTTGTCTTGTTGAAATATCCAGCCCTGGCGTAACTTCAACTTTGTGCCTCATTCTTCAACATTATTCCCGAGAATCTGCTGATATTGAGTGGAATCCATGCGACCCTCAACTTGAACAAGATTCCCAGTACCGGCACTGGCCACACAGCCCCACAGCATGATGGAACCCCCAGCATGATGGAACCCCCACCAAATTTTACTGTGGGTAGCAAGTGTTTTTCTTGGAACGCTGTGTTCTTTTGCCGCCATGCATAACGTCCTTTGTTATGACCAAATACCTCAATCTTTGTTTCATCAGTCCACAGCACCTTATTCCAAAATGAAGCTGGCTTGTCTAAATGTGCGTTTGCATACCTCAAGCGACTTGTGGCGTGTGTGCAGAAAAGGCTTCTTCCGCATGCATCACTCTCCCATACAGCTTCTCCTTGTGCAAAGTGCGCTGAATTGTTGAACGATGCACAGTGATACCATCTGCAACAAGATGATGTTGTAGGTCTTTGGAGGTGGTCTGTGGGCTGTTTTTGACCGTTCTCACCATCCTTCGCCTCTCTGATATTTTACTTGGCCTGCCACTTCTGGCCTTAACAAGAACTGTGCCTGTGGTCTTCCATTTCCTCACTATGTTCCTCACAGTGGACACTGACAGCTTAAATCTCTGCGATAGCTTTTTTGTAGCCTTCCTCTAAACCATAATGTTGAACAATCTTTGTTTTCAGGTCATTTGAGAGTTGTTTTGAGGCCCCCATGTTGCCACTCTTCAGAGGAGAGTCAAAGAGAACAACAACTTGCAATTGGCCACCTTAAATACCTTTTCTCATGATTTGATGCACTTGTCCAAGAAGTTCAAGGCTTAATGAGCTCACCGAACCAATTGTATATTCCAATTAATCAGTGCTAAGTATTTACAGGTATTCAAATCAACAGAATGACAAGGGTGCCCACATTTTTGCATAGCCTATTTTTCACATCTGATTTAATTTCATACAACTTAATACTGCTACACTAAAAATCTTTGTCTGGACAATACCCCAGTACTAGGGGTATTAGAAAATGAATGATGCCACTGTGATCATTTTCTGTGACGACAGAGTAAATTATTATGCAGCCTCAGAGGGGTGCCCAAACATTTTCATACGACTGTATATATATTTGAGAAACAGTGGAGAGAGAAACTGTGAAGAGGCGACTCCGGGATGCTGGCCTTCTAGGCAGAGTTGCAAAGAAAAAACAATATCTCAGACTGGCCAATAAAAAACTAAAGATTAAGATATGTTAAAGTACACAGACACAGGACAGAGGAACTCTGCCTAGAAGGCATCCCGGAGTCGCCTCTTCACTGTTGACATTGAGACTGGTGTTTTGCGGGTGCTATTTAATGAAGCTGTCAGTTGAGGACTTGTGAGGTGTTTTTTTCTCAAACTAGACACTCTAATGTACTTGTCCTCTTGCTCAGTTGTGCACCGGGGCCTCCCACTCTTTTTTCTATTCTGGTTAGAGCTAGTTTGCTCTTTTCTGTGAAAGGAGTAGTACACAGCGTTGTACGAGATCTTCAGTTTCTTGGCAATTTCTCTCATGGAATAGCCTTCATTTCTCAGAACAAGAATAGACTCCCGAGTTTCAGAAGAAAGTTATTTGTTTCTGGCCATGTTGAGCCTGTAATCAAATCCACAAGTGCTGATGCTCCAGATACTCAACTAGTCTAAAGAAGTCCAGTTTTATTGCTTCGTTAATCAGGGCAACAGTTTTCAGCTGTGCTAACACAATTTCAAAAGGGTTTTCTAATGATCAATTAGCCTTTTAAAATGATTAAATTGGATTAGCTAAAACAACGTGCCATTGGAACACAGGAGTGATGGTTGCTGATAATGGGCCTCTGTACGCCTATGTAGATATTCCATAAAAAATCTGCCATTTCCAGCTACAATAGTCATTTCCAACATTAACAATGTCTACACTATATTTCTGATCAATTTGATGTTATTTTCTTGGACAGAAAAATGTCATTTTCTTTCAAAGACATTTCTATGTGACCCCAAACTTTTGAACGGTAGTGTATATTCGTTCTTCTTTTACTAACAACTTTTAAGGGGCTCAAAAAATAAAGCCTGTTTTGGACCGCAGGCTGCCTGTTGCCGACCTCTGCTGTATGTGAAGTCGAACTGTGTCTTACAGCAGTACCTCCTAATCTTATGAGCAGGCCTGGCTCCTATAGGCCCACAAAGCTGGACTTCTGAGAAAGGAGTCACAGACTAGAACAAATCCACTCTATTTTAGAGGTGTATCTCTCTCGCACGCGGCTCAACCTATTTGAAACACCTGTATAAATACTACTCCATCCCTTCCTCTGTGTCTCTTCCTCTCCACTGGGCTCGGTTTCCACTCCCAGTAATGAAAACAGTGGCACACAGAAGCACCTGAGTGGAGCTGTTTATGCACTGCTGGCCGTAGCTATGCTGGCCCGGTGCTGGGGCTGGGGCTTTGGCAGCTTGGGGAGCAGTTTCAGGTGGCCCAGTCCTGGCATTGATGTGGTCCAGGAGGGTTTATTCAGGTGTGGCAACCTCGCCGCTGCTCGCCTCTGATGTCTCCCGCGTTCCTCAGCTCTGCGGCCAGGTGCCTGGGCTCCGTCAGAGGGCCCAGTGTTCAGGCTGGGGGCTGAATAAGGAGCCTGTTGATGGAGCTGGTCCATGGGGCCCTGTGGTTTCTCTCTCACAACATGCAGAGAGATGCTGGGCCAGGGCGGATTCCCGCTGGAACCCTGAAGAGGAGAGGGCTGCCCAGAGCAGCCTTGACCACACGGGATGTGTGTGTGTGTGTGTGTCAGTCACACTTGTGCTAAGAGCAAGCCCCACCTGGCTGAATAAACCCTGGGAGGGGATTTTTTTTTTTTACGTGTACTTTTTTATGATTCTTCAACAACAACAAAAATGCTACAAGTGTATCATTGAAACACCATGAAACGTATCAAATATGATACCAGTAATGTGTAAAGCAATCACAAGGTCTTTCATTGAAGAATGAAAAATGTTGGAATATTTCGAATGCCAGGAGAGCTCTTTGATTGAGGCCAGTGTCATATAGCTATGTAGCCCTCAGTCAGATTACACAGCAGATTTGTGTATGGAACCATTCACAGATTCAGAATTAGGCCTGTTGTACTGTATACACACAGATGGGTGCTACATTGCCAGCCCTTACACTTATTGCGTGGGCCCTGGAAGGAACATAGTATCTCATTAATACATGACATAACTGCTCCAAACTGACGCACAGCAGCAGTGAGTTAGTTATGGTGCATTTCCAACGAGACTTACCCCCACAGTGGGCCGCCAGTCTTTTATGTTAATGTAAGCCCCCCCCCCCCCCCCGGGGTAAAGATCCCGAAGCTTCGGCACATGTGTTTTTTTCTCTACTTTACACACAGTCTCTGCTTTACTCGTAGAGAGCATTCTACTCTGGCGAATCGTTCTTGTTTAATGAAGTTCGATCAAAGCTGGATCAACATCTGCAAGATCACATAATGATAGTATTCGTACATAACGGAATATAATGACATGGAATAACGTTTACTGTAAGACTAAAACACCACTGCATTTTTCTCTCATGTGGCCAAAGTTCAACAGCGCTCACTACTAGACAAAATACATAGGCAGGCTATGCTAAAGTTTGTTACCACCAACTGCTCTACAATTCAAAACAACACTGGAAATGCATATCCCCATGACACTGATTGAGATCAATTGGTTTTATTTGCAGTTGCTGCACGGACATTTCACCAGTAAAACTTGAAGAATTATCGTTCACAATTAACAGTAAAAGGAAGGAGACCACAAAAAATGTGGAAAGTAGAGGTAGATAAACAGATGCACAGAAAATTAGAAAAAGTACTGAGAAAAGTACTGAGTGCCTTGACTCCATGTGAGAGCTGGTCCGCCGGAACCATGGCCCAGTGAGACACGGGTGCCGGCCCGCCTAGGTGGAAACAGAAAATTATTTTGGTTAAAACACTGGGGTAAATCCTCACTGGAACTGCGGCATAGTTTCTCACAACCAAGCATCCTGTAGAATACTCACTGAGGTAATTTAGAATCACATCCACGCTTCCACTTTTATGATACAATTTACCACTGCATAATTAACACTTTGACACTGCATCAACATTTACATCTGCATACATCATGGTGTATGCGTGTTTTGTACTTTAGATACAGTGCATTCAGAAAGTATTCAGACCCCTTGACTGGGTGTTCTTAGGGTCATTGTCCTGTTGGAAGGTGAACCTTCGCCCCCAGTCTGATGTTCTGAGGGCTCTGGAGCAGATTTTCATCAAGGATCTCTCTGCACTTTGCTCCGTTCATCTTTCCCTCGATCCTGACTTGTCTCCCAGTCCCTGCCGCTGAAACATCCCCACAGCATGATGCTGCCACCACCATGCTTCACCGTAGGGATGGTGCCAGGTATTCTCCAGACATGACGCTTGGCATTCAGGCCTAAGTGTTCAATCTTGGTTTCATCTGACCAGAGAATCTTGTTTCTCATGGCCTGAGAGTCCTTTAGGTGCCTTTTGGCAAACTCCAAGTGGGTTGTCATGTGCCTTTTACTGAGGAGTGGCTTCCATCTGGCTACTCTATCATAAAGGCCTGATTGGTGGAGTGCTGCAGCGATTGTCCTTTTGGAAGATTCTCCCATCTCCACAGAGGAACTCTGGAGCTCTGTCAGAGTGACCATTGGGTTCTTGGTCATCTCCCTGACCAAGGCCCTTCATCCCTGATTGGTCTTTTTGGCCGGGCGGCCAACTTTAGGGAGAGTCTTGGTGGTTCCAAACTTCTTCCATTTAAGAATGATGGAGGCAAATGAGTTCTTTATGGACCTTCAATGCTGCAGAATTTATGTTGGTACCCTTCCCCACATCTGTGCCTCGACACCATCCTGTCTCGGAGCTCTACGGACAATTACTTCGACCTTATGGTTTGGTTTTTGCTCTGGCATGGCACTGTCAACTGTGGGACCCTATACAGACAGGGGTGTGCCTTTCCAAATCATGTCCAATCAATTGAATTTACCACAGGTGGACACCAATCAAGTTGTAGAAACATCTCAAGCATGATCAATGGAAACAGGAGTCACCTGAGCTCAATTTCGAGTCTCAAAGCAAAGGGTCTGAGTACTTAAGAAAATAAAGTATTTATGTGGCGGAAGGGTAGCCTAGTGGTTAGAGCATTGCACTAGTAACCGGAAGGTTGCAAGTTCAAATCCCCGAGCTGACAAGGTACAAATCTGTCGTTCTGCCCCTGAACAGGCAGTTAACTCACTGTTCCTAGGCCGTCATTGAAAATAAGAATTTGTTCTTAACTGACTTGCCTAGTAAAATAAAGGTACATTTTTTTATTTATTTTATGTTTCCATGTAGTACTCGTGTTTCAAAAACTCTCTACCATTGTTACTCTCCCTTCCGGGATGGCTACAAGGCCCCTTCCCGCCTTCCCTTCGGCAAATCAGATCACGACTCCATTTTGCTCCTCCCTGTCACGCCTTGGTCTTAGTATTTTGTGTTTTCTTTAATTATTTATTATTTGTTATTTATTATTTGTTTGGGGTTTGTAGTATTTGGGATCGCGGCTGATTAGGGGTGTTGTATAGGCTTGGCTGCCTGAGGCGGTTCTCAATCAGCAGTCAGGTGCTTCTCGTTGCCTCTGATTGGGAACCGTATTTAGGTAGCCTGAGTTCGCTTTGTCTTTCGTGGGTGATTGTTCCTGTCTCTGTGTAGTGTTCACCAGATAGGCTGTAATAAGTTTCACGTTCCGTTTGTTGTTTTGTATTTATAAGTTATTTCATGTATCGTCGTTTATTTCATTAAAGATCATGATTAACCACCACGCTGCATTTCGGTCCGACTCTCTTTCGACAAACGAAGAACGCCGTTACACTCCCTTCCTGTTTGAGTTTCTACCCATGCTAAGGTCCATTCAACGCTGGTCTGACCAATCCGAATCCATGCTTCAATTGTTTTGATCACGCGGATTGGGATGGGATGGGATGTGCCGGGTTGCCTCGGAGAATGACATTGACGTATACACTGACACGGTGACTGAGTTAATCAGGAAGAGTAAGGGGATGTTGTTCCCACTGTGACTATTAAAACCTACCCAAACCAGAAACTGTGGATAGATGGCCGCATTCGCTGAAAGCACGAAACACCGCATTTAACCACGGCAAGCTGACTGAGAATATGGTTGAATACAAACAGTGTAGTTATTCCCTCAGTAAGGCAATCAAACAGGCAAAACGTCAGTACAGAGACAAAGTGGAGTCGCAATTCAACAGCTCCGACAAGAGACGTATGTGGCAGGGACTCCAGACAATCAAGGATTCAAAGGGAAAACCAGCCAAGTCACGGACACTGACGTTCTTCGCCCATGTTGAGGATAGCACAGTACCACTGACGCGGGCCGCCCCGAGAACCATGGACTCTCGTTCTCCATGGCTGATGTAGGACATTTAAGCAAAACTGGCTGCCCTGACGGCTTCCCTATCCGCGTCCTGGAATGTTTGCGGACGTATTCAATCTCTCCCTATCCCTGTCTGCTGACCCCACTTGCTTCAAGATGTCCACCATTGTTCCTGTACCCAAGAAAGGTAGAACTAAATTACTATCACTCACGTCTGTCATCATCATGAAGTGCTTTGATAGGCTAGTTAAGGACCATATCACATCCACCTTACCTCACACGCTAGACTTACTTTAATTTGCATAACACCCCAATACAGCCCCCAGACGATGCAATCGCCAACGCACTGCACACTGCCCTATCCCATCTGGACAAGAGGAATACCTACGTAAGAATGTTGTTCATTGACTATAGCTCAGCCTTCAACACGATATTACTCTCCAAGCTCGGGGCCCTGGGTCTGAACCACACCCTGTGCAACTGGGTCTTGGACTCCCTGACGAGTTTCCCCCAGGTGGTGAAGGTAGGAAACAACAAATCCACTACGCTGATCCTCAACACAGGGGCCCAACAAGGGTGCGTACTCAATCATCAAGTTTGCAGATGATACAACAGTAGTAGGCCTGATTACCAACAATGACGAGACAGCCTACAGGGAGGAGGTGAGAGCCCTGGCGGATTGGTGCCAAGAATATAACCTCTGCCTCAATGTCAACAAAATGAAGGAACTCATCGTGGACTTCAGGAGACAGCAGAGGGAGCACGCCCCCATCCACATCAACGGGGCCGCAGTGGAGTAGGTGAAAAGCTTCAAGTTCCTCTGCGTCCACATCACTGACAATCTGAAATGGTCCACCCACACAGACAGTGTGGTGAAGAAGGCACGACAGCACCTCTTCAAACTCAGGGGGCTGAAGAAATGTGGCTTGGCCCCTAAGACCCTCACAAATTTTTACAGATGCACCATCCTATCGGGCTGGTTCACCCCCTGGTACGGCAACTGCACCGTCCGCAACCGTAGGGCTCTCCAGAGGGTGGTGCGGTCTGCCCAACGCATTACCAGGGGGACGATGCCAGCCCTCTAGGACACCTACAGAACCGGATGTCACAGGAAGGCCAAAAAGATCATCAAGGACATCAAACACCCGAGCCACGACCTGTTCACCCTGCTATCATCCAGAAGGGAAGTCAGTACAGGTGCATCAAAGCTGGGACCGAGAGGCTGAAGAACAGCTTCTATCTCAAGGCCATCAGACTTAAATAGCCATCTCTAGCCGCCCTCCACCCAGTAACCTGCCCTGAACTTTGTCACTGTCACTAGCCAGCTACCACCTGATTACTCAACCCTGCACCTTAGAGGCTGTTGCCCTGTGTACGTAGACATGGAATCTCGGGTCACTTTAATAATGCTTACATACTGTTTTACTCATTTCATATGGATATGCTGTATTCTAGTCAATGCCACCCTATTCAACTATTGCTGTATATGTTGTATTCTATCCTAAGTATTTTACAGATATACTAAATATTCTATCCACATACTTCCCATAATATCTATACATCACATATATATATATATATATATATATACACTACAGACTCTGACATTGCTTGTCCTAATACATGTATGCACTATATGTCTTAATTTCATTTGACTATTAGATTTGTGTGTATTGTTGTGAAATGTTGAATACTACTGTACTGCTGGAGCTAGGAACACAAGCATTTTGGTACATCCGCAATAACATCTGCTAAATATGTGTATGCAACCAATACCATTTGATTTGATTTGAAAAGCTTTAGATCAGGGTTGTCAAACTCATTCCATGTGTCTGCTGGTTTTATTTTTGTCCTTTCAATTTGTGTCCAATTAAGACCTAGACAACCCGGTGAGGAGAGTTCCTAATTCACCAGTGAACTTAATTCATCAATCAAGTACAAGGGTGGAGCGAAAACCCGCAGACAGATGTCCCTGCGTGGAATGAGGTTGACACATGCTCTAGATCATTGAGGGGAACCGAACAGGTAATCTAGCTGTGGCCTTATATAGTACTCCCCTATGCCCCCCCCCCCCCCCCCCCCCCCCCCCCCCCACAGTCCCCTAGAAGTAGTGTATTTTCCACGGCTCCTAATGGGAGCCAAACATACAGCCAGGCTCAAGCCCAGCCTAATGATAGCCCTCCCAGGAGCTGGGGCTGGAAGTGGGACTAATAACCTTCTAAATAAGTCTCTCCGAGTGCTGAAAAGCTGCCACTTTTCTCCTACAAGTGTATATGTGCTGTAAAGTCTTTTCCAGCATGCTACTGTAACTTTATGGCTTCTTTGAATCCTTTATTAAAAAACGCTGTCTTTGGTCGGGAACTTTGGGATTGAAGCTGAATCTGAAGCGTCTTTTGATGGATGAAAGTCGAGTTTCACTTCACAGGGTTTTTTAAATTAAATGTTTGGTTTATAGGGGCAATCAGCAGTAGAAACAATAACAAAGTGGGTATGGATACATTTAACCACTCTCAAAATCATTAACAAGTTATATTGTTCAAGAATCAATGGGTACAGATTGTTCATTTTTAAGTCCAAAAATGGATGGTTGCCCCTTTGAGGCAAATGGGAAAAGGTGAAGCACATAGTGGTAAAATGATCATGCACTGCTTATGAATTTTATTTTTTATTTTTTATTTCACCTTTATTTAACCAGGTAGGCTAGTTGAGAACAAGTTCTCATTTGCAACTGCGACCTGGCCAAGATAAAGCATAGCAGTGTGAACAGACAACACAGAGTTACACATGGAGTAAACAATTAACAAGTCAATAACACAGTAGAAAAAGGGAGTCTATATACATTGTGTGCAAAAGGCATGAGGAGGTAGGCAAATAATTACAATTTTGCAGATTAACACTGGAGTGATAAATGATCAGATGGTCATGTACAGGTAGAGATATTGGTGTGCGAAAGAGCAGAAAAGTAAATATATAAAAACAGTATGGGGATGAGGTAGGTAAAAATGGGTGGGCTATTTACCGATAGACTATGTACAGCTGCAGCGATCGGTTAGCTGCTCAGATAGCAGATGTTTGAAGTTGGTGAGGGAGATAAAAGTCTCCAACTTCAGCGATTTTTGCAATTCGTTCCAGTCACAGGCAGCAGAGAACTGGAACGAAAGGTGGCCAAATGAGGTGTTGGCTTTAGGGATGATCAGTGAGATACACCTGCTGGAGGGCGTGCTACGGGTGGGCGTTGCCATCGTGACCAGTGAACTGAGATAAGGCGGAGCTTTACCTAGCATGGACTTGTAGATGACCTGGAGCCAGTGGGTCTGGCGACGAATATGTAGCGAGGGCCAGCCGACTAGAGCATACAGATCGCAGTGGTGGGTGGTATAAGGTGCTTTAGTAACAAAACGGATGGCACTGTGATAAACTGCATCCAGTTTGCTGAGTAGAGTGTTGGAAGCAATTTTGTAGATGACATCGCCGAAGTCGAGGATCGGTAGGATAGTCGGTTTTACTAGGGTAGGTTTGGCGGCGTGAGTGAAGGAGGCTTTGTTGCGGAATAGAAAGCCGACTCTAGATTTGATTTTCGATTGGAGATGTTTGATATGAGTCTTGAAGGAGAGTTTACAGTCTAGCCAGACACCTAGGTACTTATAGATGTCCACATATTCAAGGTCGGAACCATCCAGGGTGGTGATGCTAGTCAGGCGTGCGGGTGCAGGCAGCGAACGGTTGAAAAGCATGCATTTGGTTTTACTAGCGTTTAAGAGCAGTTGGAGGCCACGGAAGGAGTGTTGTATGGCATTGAAGCTCGTTTGGAGGTTAGATAGCACAGTGTCCAAGGACGGGCCGGAAGTATATAGAATGGTGTCGTCTGCGTAGAGGTGGATCAGGGAATCGCCCGCAGCAAGAGCAACATCATTGATATATTGATATATTGAACCCTGTGGCACCCCCATAGAGACTGCCAGAGGACCGGACAGCATGCCCTCCGATTTGACACACTGAACCAGGCAAGGCAGTCATCAGAAAAACCGAGGCTACTGAGTCTGCCGATAAGAATATGGTGATTGACAGAGTCGAAAGCCCTGGCAAGGTCGATGAAGACGGCTGCACAGTACTGTCTTTTATCGATGGCGGTTATGATATCGTTTAGTACCTTGAGCGTGGCTGAGGTGCACCCGTGACCGGCTCGGAAACCAGATTGCACAGCGGAGAAGGTACGGTGGGATTCGAGATGGTCAGTGACCTGTTTGTTGACTTGGCTTTCGGAGACCTTAGATAGGCAGGGCAGGATGGATATAGGTCTGTAACAGTTTGGGTCCAGGGTGTCTCTCCCTTTGAAGAGGGGGATGACTGCGGCAGCTTTCCAATCCTTGGGGATCTCAGACGATATGAAAGAGAGGTTGAACAGGCTGGTAATAGGGGTTGCGACAATGGGCGGCGGATAGTTTCAGAAATAGAGGGTCCAGATTGTCAAGCCCAGCTGATTTGTGTTATGTATAGGTTATTAATGTGTTATGTATAGGTTATGAATGTGTTATGTATAGGTTATGAACGTGTTATGTATAGGTTATGAATGTGTTATGTATGGCTTATGAATGTGTTATGTATGGCTTATGAATGGATTATGTATGGTTTATGAATGGATTATGTATGGTTTATGAATGGATTATGTATGGTTTATGAATGGATTATTTATAGGTTATGAATGTGTTATGTATAGGTTATTAATGTTATGTATAGGTTATGAATGTGTTATGTATGGCTTATGAATGTGTTATGTATAGGTTATGAATGTGTTATGTATGGCTTATGAATGTGTTATGTATAGGTTATTAATGTTATGTATAGGTTATGAATGTGTTATGTATAGGTTATTAATGTTATGTATAGGTTATGAATGTGTTATGTATGGCTTATGAATGTGTTATGTATAGGTTATGAATGTGTTATGTATGGCTTATGAATGTGTTATGTATGGCTTATGAATGTGTTATGTATGGCTTATGAATGGATTATGTATGGTTTATGAATGGATTATGTATGGATTATGAATGTGTTATTATCAGAGGTGGTTACATGCCACCGTGTGGTTACATGGCACCGTGCTTTGTGCAGTGCACTGGGTCGGGGTCTGGGGTGGACCGACACAGACTGTTAAGGCTTTTATGGCTGCCACAGAGGCCCAGGAAGTGTCCAGCCTATCATTATATTTCCTGTTAACTCCCCTCACTGAAGGAGTGAGGGCAGAGGCCGTTGATAGCTGTGGGGTCCACAGTGAGGCAACTTTATAAGACCCAGCCAGACAGGTTTGTACTGTATATTGTGCTAACGTTGTCTCACAAAATATGTTATATTTCCAGGTCTTCATGTGAGAACTTTCTTTGGGAAGGGGTGCTCTATGAGTCATGAGGGTGAGGAACGGAAAACACCATTGGACACTAGACAGCCTGATGTCATTAGCATGAGGAGGGCATACTCACCAGCGTGCCTTTTGTCCCTCTTTTAGTACACAGAAAGGTTCATCATCTTTCTATACACTGGGACAAAATACTATTTACTGAAATACCATTGAAATGATTCATAGTAGCAATTCTATTTTGGCTGATACTTCCTTCCCCTGAGAAAAATAATGGTTCTTCTAGGCAGAAACTCCAAAAACAAACATGGGAGTGAAAAAGGCCAAACATCAGCAGTAGCTTACTATGAAGTGGGGGAGGGGAACAGTTAGACGACGAGAAATCTCTTCAGTCAGCACCAGGCTGTGCTCTAGCTGCATCCTTCCTCACTGCACTGAATTATCTTCACACCAGAGGAGGCTGGTGGGAGGAACTATAGGAAGACGGGCTCATTGTAATGGCTATGGAATCAATGGAACGGAGTCCAACACATAGAACATATGGAAACCACATGTTTGACTCCTTTCCATTGGTTTTATTCCAGCCATTACAATCAAACCGTCCTCCCATAGCTCATCCCACCAGACTCATCTGCTTCACACTCATATTGAGCTACACAACACAATCATTTGTTTTTGTTTTTGTCCTTGGAATATTGTGGATTCATTCAATCGTACTGCTGCCATGCCAGATTTCCATAGTGAATAAAAGGAAAAATGTCAAATGCAGATGTTTTTTTCTCAATATAAAATCATTTCTGGGTAACAATTTAAGTACCTTACTGGGTTTGTTTTCAATTCAAATTGTCAAAAAGAAACAAAAATGGCTTCCTAGCGAAGAAAAAAAGGAAAAATGTAAAATGCAGATGTTTTTTTCTCAATATAAAATCATTTCTGGGTAACAATTTAAGTACCTTACTGGGTTTGTTTTCAATTCAAATTGTCAAAAAGAAACAAAAATGGCTTCCTACATTTCTTACGTAAGAATTTTGCTAGGACTGTCTGGGAGTGGTCTGAATGTGGAGGGAAAAATGGAAAACTAGCTGTTAATGGCAGAGAGGTTTGGAACTCTCTTTCTTATTGGCCTATTCACTAATTTACCGCCTGGTGATGTCACCAGGTGGGCCAAAACTCCATCCCACCAAAACAGGCTTAAGTTTCAGGTGGTCTTTTCATATAGCTCTTACATTAAAAAGGGCATTATAATAATTTTCACACTTTCTCAGTATTATTGCAACCTTATAGTGTGGAAGTATATATAAAACACGGGAATATCACGTTTTTGATTGCACTGTGCCTTTAAGCAGCAGAGCACTGAGTGAAAGTGGAAATGTCAATGTTAAGTGTTTTCCAGGGTTTGTAAGGGTGGGCCTGCCCAACTCGGTCAAGCCCTCTCCCTGGCCACTGCAAGGAATTCATTATTAAACGTCTAAAACTATTTTCCCTCAGTGTTGTGCAGAGAGGAATTACACAAAATCATTTATTATCGAAACCATATTTTTCTTTTTTTTCTATCAAATACATATTTTTTGGTTTCTTTCCAAAATGATCCACTTTTCGTGTCAGAAGTTGCAGCACTGTTTTCAAGCTGTGAACAGTCTATAACAGTCTATAACCGATGACAGCACTAAGTACATTAAGTGCCTTGCTCAAGGGCACATTGACAGATTTTCCGCCTAGTCGGTTTAAGGATTCAATCCAGCGAGCTTTCGGTTACTGACCCAACACTCTTAGCCGCTAGGCTACCTGCTGCCTCTCGTCAGTACCTGTTGTCTTTCCAGCCCTTATACCCAGTCAGTGTGTGATGGGATTAGCCCATTCATACAGTCCAGTGACAAAATCCAGTAATACAGTCCAGTGATACAGGTCAGCCCTAGTGTATTAGGATGCAGGCACTGGGATAGTGCAAGCTTTGCCCCCACCCCCACCCCCACATTTCCTGACATTCAAGAATCACTGAGCTAATTGTCTGCTATTCTACACATTAAGCCATGAGGCTGAGAGATAATTTTGCAGTTTAAAGATCATTTCCTTTCATTTATATTTATAGTTAAACAAATATATATTTTGTTGCATTATTTGATCTTAACATTTTCATTTAGGGGAAAATGGAAAAGATTTGTTTTTGGAATTTTCCATTTTAAGTGTTTGAAATTCAAAAGATTTGTCTGGAGATTTGGTAAACACTGTCAGATTGGTCTAAAAATCCAAAGTGAATCAGGAATGAGCAGGGACAGCTCCACCATAAGGAACCCTTTATTCATGTCCTCATTACATGTAGTGCAGAAAGACCATATCTATAAAAGTTCTCTACTTTTTAATAGATTTAAACAAACACTATTGGAATCACCATGCTTACAATCATAAACTGTCAACTCCATCTCCCTGATATATTAAGATAGAATATACATTTTTGTTCAGATATGTTACATTTAATTAGGTTTTTACGGTCACGAAGCAACTGAGAAAAAAAAATTATAATGTCAATACCATCCGAGTGGTGAAATATGTTTTCACTGTGGATTTTCAAATGAATCTTTTTCCATCTTTTTAAAATATTTTAAAATGTTTTTTTTGGAGGCAAAAATATGTATTTTTTGAGTATCTGTCATCAACTTTGTCAGTGGTTTGTCAGCACCAATGCCAATATTCAGATATATATATTTTTTAATCACTGTACAATTGAAGTATTTGCTGTGCTGGACCTAAGGGATAATGTTTGCTTTAAAAATGTTGTTTTATGTTCTGAATATAGAATAGCATGCAAAAATGTTAACGAAAACTGAGCTACGCCACTGACTAAAAGGTTCTCTCCGTCCTCTCTCTCTCTCTCTCTTTCTCTCTCTCTCTCTCTCTCTCTCTCTGGCAGACCGCTGTCACGTTGGCCCCCGTACAATGTTGTCAGTTTCAGGAAGTGCACTCACACTGTTGGGATGTGAGGTACCTTGCCACTGGCCAGCACTGTTTTTCTGCTCGAGAAGCAGACGGTCACAACTCTATTTTCATTTCATGCAAAAACAGAGGCAACCCCCCCCCCCCCCCCCCCCCCCCCCACACACACACATACACACACGGGAGTAGCAGTCATCCCTCAGCCTATCACACACCCCCCAGCCCTGACACTCCCTTTCTACAGTTGGCTCTGGGTGAAAACAAGTTGTTTTACACTATTGTTTTGCCTTTATTGACTGTATATTGTTGTTGCTGAGTCTCCATTTTGGCTTGCAGTCAACTGTCTCTTTTTTTCCCCCTTTCACATAATATATCACATAAACATGGAAAGAAACCTTGCATGATTTGTTGCAGCATTGCAGAGCAGAAGTGCATACAACAAGAATGATAATAACAGAGCCTGGTGTTTTGGTCCAGGCCAGGCGACAGGTCGTGAGTGTGATGTATGAGCAGAAGGCTGGGCTGTGCGGAGGAGAGGAGAGGCCTGAAACAGCCAGTGATCTGATCAGTCTGCTCTGCCTGAGCCCAAACAGGATATTGTAGCACGCAGACACAGATTCCTTTGGCTCTCTCTCTAGAGAGACATTCAGAGCAGAGACACACTGCACGTCGCACAGCACCCCTGGCCATTCCTTGTCTCCCTACACACCACAACAGGGCTGAGATTAGCTAGCCTGGGTCTCCGATTACTGACTGACTGGCTGAACCCATCCCTGCCTGTGAGGGGAACACTCTTTCTGGTGTCACTGACAATGTTATTCAGAAGAGGGCACGAGACCCGGCAAAAATAGAAGTCTGACATTTTCAATTAATATTAGGACAGTGATGTACTAAATTACTGTGACCTACTGCCGACTGTAAGAATGCACAATATGGCTCAGTGTACAATTGCAGCAAATCTCAGAGGAAAATCGTTTTACTGGAAGAAAACTGTAACAGCTTTTTTCTTGAAGACCGTTTTCTCTCTGAAAATCATTGGATAGAGAACTGAAGAGAGGGTGGACAACAAAGATGTCTGAGTGAGGAGAGAGTACTGTTTGAGAGTTGGAGGTGGAGGACAGGGCAGGCTGTGTTTGTGTAACTGGGCTCATCTCACGTGATTGTCATGAGCTTTTTGTGAAAAGACAGTGTTTGGCAGAGTGGAGTTGACACTTGATGGACAGAGGCCAGGGATGTGTCCCAAATAACACCCTATTCCCTATACACTGAGAGGACAAAACATTAGAAACACCTTCCTAATGTTGAGTTGCACCTCCTTTTGCCCTCAACAGCCTCAATTCGTCAGGGCACGGACTCTACAAGGTGTCGAAAGCGTTTCACGGGGATGCTGGCCCATGTTGACTCCAATGCTTCCCACAGTTATGTCAAGATGGTTGGATATCCTTTGGGTGGTGGACTATTCTTGATGCACACGGGAAACTGTGTGGAAAACCCAGCAGCGTTGCAGTTCTTGACACACTCAAACCAGTGTGCCTGGCCCCTCTACTACCATAGCCCATTCAAAGGCACTTAAATATTTTGTCTCGCTCATTCACCCTCTGAATGGCACACATGCACAATCCATGGCTCAATTGTCTCAAGGCTTAAAAATGATTCTTTAACCCGTCTCCTCCCCTTCATCTACACTGATTTGAAGTGGATTTAACAGGGGACATCAATAAAGGATCATAGCTTTCACCTCGATTCACCTGGCCCATCTATGTCATGGAAAGAGCAGGTGTTCCTAATGTTTACTGCACTAATTTTGACCAGAGCCCTAAAATAACATCTGAAATTGACCAGAGCCCTAAAACAAATCCTATAGTTGTCATTTAAGTAGCTGTATAATCAACAGTAACATATATAGTTTCCTTACTTACTTATGGCTCTGCCTACTCCTCATGATTTGTTTTTTCAAATCATATGAGCAAAAAATATTTAGCTTTATCTGGGATGCTTAACCAGACAAGATAAAGCGTGCCTATCTATATAATGAATATGAACCGGGTGGGTGAGATTATTAAATATAAAATTACTAAACCTTTCTCTAAAAGCTTCACTTAATAGAAAAGTTGTACTTGAATCACAAGATGATTCTCAAGTAGATTACTAAGAAAAGCACGTACATTGTTTAAAAAGGGAATTTTTTTGCCTTTGCGCAATTGAAAATGAAACCTTGTTCAAAGTGTCTCTCTTTTTCAAACAAGTATTTCCTAGCTGGTTACAATTTCAATTTCATTCCCCAGAAAAGATAGAACAAATATTACAACAAATATTATGGTTGAACTCAAATGTGCTGCTTGATAAAATACCTGTATTTATGGGAAAGGGTGTTTTGTTTTTAAATTCATGGCTTTCATGGAGTTATCGGAATTGTACGGGAAGTTCTGCTCAATCCAAGATTACAACCAATTGATTACAGCATTTCCGCAAAAATGGAGGAGGCAGGTGGCAGCGGGAGGAGGTAGGGAACTGGTCTGTCTGCCCAATATAAAGGATCTGGTTGGAAGATTCCTGGAAACGGGAAGGAATAAGCAGGAAATCCGAAATCTTTTAACAAAGATTTCTGGGAATTCTGAGAATTTTGAGAAAGTTACTGGAATTTTGAAACTCCACTTGCAGACCTGATGTGGCCTGTAAACCATGATTTTATTTGCTGAAGAACTTATGTCTCGTCCTGACCTTAGTTCCTTTTTTATGTCTCTATTTTAGTTTGGTCAGGGCGTGAGTTGGGAAACATTCTATGTTTTTGTATTTCTGCTTTTGGCCTGGTATGCTTCCCAATCAGAGGCAGCTGTCAATCGTTGTCTCTGATTGAGAACCATGCTTAGGTAGCCTGTGTTCCCACTATGATTTGTGGGTAGTTGTTTTCTGTCTCTGTGTCTGCACCAGACAGAACTGTTTCCTGTTGGTCTATTTTTGTTATTTTGGTCTGAGTTAAAATAAATATACACCATGAACACGTACCACGCCGCACTTTGGTCCTCTTCACCTTCTTCCACCTACAAGAATCGTTACAACTTAGTGAAGGCCACAAGACTGAACATGGATGAATGCAACAACCAAATACAGTCTCTCACTAACAAATACTGTCACATGGGTGGTAACTCTAGAATTCATTCGAAAGGCAAGGCACTCTGGGAAATATGCATTATAAGGCTTTACAGTAAGATTGTTACCGTAAAATGACAACAGTAGCGTTATTGGTACTGTAAATTAATTGGATACCGTAAAATGCCGTACGGTAACATACTGTTCCATTTTTTTTTTTACATTATCTTACAGGTAGCTTGCTTTATTTATTTTAACTCAGAACACTACGACCTTACTGGAAAAACAATAGGATTTTTTTTACAGCGTACCCATAGGCCTTGAACACTGGGAAAAGACCCAACACTGTGTATACTGACTAGGCCCTGGACAATACGACAAAACAAAGTCGATTTCCAAATTCTAAATTCTACACATTAACGCACTCGACTATATGAGAAAATGTGATTCAAGGTTGAATAAACTCTTTGTTTTGGGATGAAACCAAGAATCTAAAATGATTCTATTTTTCCAAATTTCCCAGTAGCTATATAAAAGCCATTTGGGCCTGAAAGCAGGCATTGTTATTTCCCCCAATGTCGTTAGCTGATATGATTTTATGATTGTATTTCCAAGTACCTCTGACTTCATTTTGTTTGTTTTGGGTCATGCAATAACATTTGACCTGAACTAACCTGTGTTCTCATTGAAACAAAATCATTTTGTTGCGAAATAAATTAAAACAGATTTCAAGTGGAAATTAGGGGAAAACCCACAAACAAAGGAAAATAAGTATTTTCTTATTATTTCATATTATATGTGTACAAACAAACCCATGACCCTGGGGATGTCAAAGCAACCATAAACTGGGAATTCCCAAACTGAATGCTCTTATTATCCAATCATATCTGCTTCAAAACTCAAAAGGCCATGTGTGTGCGTGCACACAGCCACACACACAAACAGTGCACAGAACACATGGAGTACACTCATTTGATTTCATTAGATATTTAAAGGTATCACACTCAATGTGAATGCATACACATGACTGGTGCAATAGCCAAAGAATCATATGCCCACAATCACAACTTCATTATAACATCCCATGACCTATGAACAGCAGTAGAGAGGAGGCTAATATAATGTGGCTTTGACGTTGATGGGACCATCACTCATGCTGAGAGGATCACTCATCATCACTCATACTGACAGGATCAAGTGTATGTCCCGGTCCTACTTGTCTGGAGGGAGTCCACTCATCCTTACTGCTGTGTCTGACTAGAGTTGTCATGTCTGGAGGGAGTCCACTCCTCCTTACTGTTGTGTCTGACTAGAGTTGTCATGTCTGGAGGGAGTCCACTCCTCCTTACTGCTGTGTCTGACTAGAGTTGTCATGTCTGGAGGGAGTCCACTCCTCCTTACTGCTGTGTCTGACTAGAGTTGTCATGTCTGGAGGGAGTCCACTCCTCCTTACTGCTGTGTCTGACTAGAGTTGCCATGTCCCTGGAGGGGTCAGCGATTGGTCTTGACCCCAGAGGTCCTGCTGTCTGTCTGTCGGTCTGTTGGTCGGTGACCAGAGAGGGTGATTGGGTTGAGGAATTTCAGTGTGTGCCGACGTGCTTTAGTAAATAGCCCATGCAACAAACAGGCCAGGGGAAGCCCACTTGAATTCTGGGAGTCCACGCTGGAGCTCGCTGTAGCTCCCTCTCCCCGATGCATCCACTGATGGGAGAGCTGACATGGGAGACTAGTGAATAGCACTATGTAGTGGAACGCTACCTCTAACCTCTTCACTTGTTGTAGTGCGTTGTTGTTTGTCGTTTGAGCATAGAAAAAGCGGTGTAGGTAGTTAAGAGAATTTGGCCCATGACAAAACAAAACATGACAAAGACGAAGTGGTACGAGTGGAAACTGGAAAGTTCCCCCCCCCTCCCAAAGAAATGTTTATAGAATAAATGGATATTTTATAAGCGAGGTAAGTGGGTAGAGAGAGAGAGAGTGAAAGGGGCATTGCGAGGAGAACGAGAGATGTTGAGGTGGGGTCATAGAGTTTAGTTGCTCAGCAACTATTTTCTGGAGTAACAATAAACATAAACTTCATCCTGGTCACTTTGTACTTTAATTATAATTACAAATGGTGACAGAACTAGAGAGGGGATTAAATATTTCCAGTACACTTAAGTCATTTAGCAGACGCTCTTATCCAGAGCGGCTTACAGCAGTGAGTGCCACGTTTTGTTTTTTTCATTTGTACTGGTCCTCCATGGGAATCAAACCTACAAACCTGGCATTGTGAGTGCCATGCCCTACCAACTGAGCCACACGGGACCAGCAGAAATAAGAACGGCATACGGTTGGTGAGAAAATCCGGTGTATATACAGTTTTTCACCCATTCTATGTCTTTGCCCTCGGGGTCTCAGAGTGATGTGTCCTGCTGTGGTTTGTGTGACTTCGGATTAGTCCAACCGCTCAATGCAGAGGAGTGATATGGGTGAGCTGGCTTTACTCTAGTGATACTTGTCTGGAACACTTTATTACCACCAGTGAAAGATTGACAGGGCTGCTGATCTCTCCCAGTATCTAAGGTGTTTCATTACCCAGGTCTACTGTAACTGCAGCTACACCGAGGGCAACTTCTCCCATGTCCACCTACCACACCCATAATGTAAGCAAAGCCCTGGCTCCTCTAGGCAGTGTGAAGGGGAGAGTGGAGTTGCTCTTGTTTGTGTTTAGAAAAGGGGGAGGTTAGGGATGAGTAGAGGTTGGTTTGACTAATGTTTCTCAACCTTATTTGTGCCAGGGACTGGCAAACTAGGATCCTTCCTCCTTGGGGTCCGCTTAAATTCAAATTTAGGAGAGTCTGGGGAGCTAGCCTAGCCTTGGGTGTGTATGAGGTGACCCTCCCTGACAGCCTCACGCTTGGGCGCCCACACTCCACTCTCGGCACTCTACTCCCCTCAGCTCACTGTTAATGGCACGCTTCCTTTCTCTCCCTCCCTCTTTCCCCATCTCTCTCTCCCTCTCTCCCTCTCTGTATAATCAGTAGGAGTGAGGGGAGCCGCTGAGCTGTTCCACATGTGTAGGGTGAGTCAGATCAAATTAGACGGCTCTGACAAAGGGCCTTTTACACACAGGTGGATGACAGGGGGATTGTGGCTGCTGCTGCTCCCAGCCAGCGAGTCAGTCAGCCAGCCAGACAATCAGCCAGCGAGTCAGCCAGCCAGTCAGTCAGCCAGCCAGACAATCAGCCAGCGAGTCAACCAGCCAGTCAGCCAGTATTTTCTCAACTGGCTTAAAATAGTTTTTTTTAATGGATTTGACTAAATGCACTGTGTACAAATATTATGCTATTGTATAAAACAACATTTATTGAATAAATATTGTTAAAATAGAATAAAATACTTTGTATATTATACTTACATATTGCATCCCCCTAAATCATAAAATCCCCAACCCATTCCAGCTGTCTGTTTGAGGAGTGAGGCCTACAATTTATAGTGTTTGGGATTGTGTTTACCTCTCTCACAAAGCTCATTTTTCCTCGGCCAGTTGTCACTTTTCGTACACTAGCACCAGAAAACCCCCCTCCGTCCCCGTCTTCAACACCAGCACCCCTACTCCTGGTTGTTGCTGCCGTTGCAACTATAATGCAGCTGCACCCCCCCCCCCCCGCTGAATTATTAGTTTTAATCCTCCTAATTGTTCAGTTTCATAAAATGGGTCTCAGTCTGCTTAGAACTAATTCTGTCTGGGCATTCAATTTAATTCGCCACACTGGGCCTAAGCCTTTCTGAGGCAGCCTGCCCCCCTTAAGCATATAAACCTCTTATCTTCCCGGCTGCATTGCAGAACACTGACTGACTTGTGCTGGGAGTAAAATCTCAAGAGTCCATAAAACATTCTTCTGACGTCTGGACATTTACTCTAATGAGTTGGGATAATGTGCAGGGAGGTATCATGACCCAACCACCGCTGACACTTTTCAATAACAACAAGCTGCACATATGAACTGCAACAAGCATGAAATGAATGAAAATGTAGACACATGCTGAAAATGGCTAAGTACAATGAACACATTGACGGAATCTAAAGCGTTTGTGTTAACCAAGAAAACACCTGAATAATATCATACAAAAGATAAACTGTTTCAAACACTGTATTGTACTGGAATATGTAAGAAGTGTATCTGGTTCAACGGGTGTTTTTATTGAAAAAATTGATGGTTGAACTGGTCAGAATAGACTGGAATCCTCCTAGCTGGACCTGACCTGACCTGGGGGTTGAGCAGCAGTGATAATCCACATTTGCAAATCCCATGCATTTAGTCAAATTATTCCAACTCCTAAGGCTCTCATTGAACCAGTGCTTGTCTAAACTCCCGATGGACAACAATGCAGCTATTCAGGGACACTTGCAGCTCAGAGGGGCAATTTCAGGTGTAAATTGGCTGTGTAGCCTGTGGCTTATATTAAATGACCTGGGACCTGACCTTGACCAGAGTCTGGGGGAGAGAGCGCCAGACAGTCCTGCCAAACTACACCATCTCTGAGCTCCTGCTGCTGGACATATTAATCACCCCGCAAAGAGTGTCCTCTTAGAAAGAGGGAGAGAGAATGTGAGAGGGAGAATAGAGTGAGTAAAAGAGACCGAGATAGGGAGGGATAGAGAGACAGAGGAAGAGAGAGACAGAGATACACTCATAAATAAAGGTTTCGATTTGTTCTTAAAGGGGGTACTGCTTGTCACAGGGGTGGTACCCTGTAAGGGCATACTTTGTACCTTCAGTTATAGGTTCATAATTGTACCCCAGTTCCTAGCTCAGATAGTACCTTTCTTACATATAGTCCACAGATACAAAAGCGTTATTTTAGAAAAGCCATATGTTCCTAGTGACAAAAAGGTACCTCTACCATAGACCACTTAAACTGGTACAATACTTCCACTCACGGGTGGCCAAAAATAACTAAATGATAGCTATGCCTCCAATATCATTTCTGAGTGTGCCTTGCTTTTTCCAGTGAATTGTTACGACCCATAACTGTATTTGTTAATGACAAAGACATGGTTGTTGAATTAGTTTATTTTCAGTGCCTTCACCAAGTTAGTTCATAAGTGTATGTTATCATTAAAACAAAACTCTTTATGACAATACATTACATATCTCATCAGGCCTTATTTTGAGGCCTAGTTTTACCCCAATACAGTGGCCTGAAACTCCTCGTATACAGGCCACATCAGGACAGCAAAATTCTGGTGACTTTCCCAAAATTCCCAGAATTTCAAGGAATCCTGGTGGAAGGATTTCCTGCTTATTCTCTCCCATTTCCAGAAATCTTCCAACCAGAAGATGTCTCCTCTACCTGCAAGTCACATTATGCTGGCTTGCAAAGTGATATTCCTATTGGAATCCAGCCAGAGGTAGGATATCTATCCAACAGTTGGATTTTTTATTCACCCGCAACCTGCATTCACAATGACTGCCAGGGTTAGGAACATTGTAAGGAGACTACCGTAACCATTTAAACGAGAATAGCGATTTCAGTAAGGCGTGCAAGAAATCTAACTAACTGACTGGATTAGTTGTACCTGTTACTGTACCCTAACCATACCCTTATTTCTAAGAGTGTAGATATTCTATCCTCTCTTCCATACACTCTCCTCCCTCCTTTCCTCCAATAACGTGCTTTTAATCATATCTGCCTGCATGAGTGGGTGAGCAGCCGTCCCTGCCTTTGATGGGAATCTGCCTGGGATGCGCTGAGAGGCCTTTTGAAGTGGTGGGCCAGGGGGGCTGCAGGAGGGCCTGGGGGCTTCAAGAGCTGCGGACGGCCCTTTGATGTGAGAGGCTGGAGAGGGCGGATGCACTCTGCCCTGCGTAGATCTGTCAGCAGCACAGCTGCACAGCTCGCTGAGGAGACTCTGCCTGCCTCCTGGACTAACCCACCTGACTGCCTGCCTCCTGCACTAACCCACCTGACTGCTTGCTGCCTGGACTAACCCACCTGACTGCCTGCCTCCTGGACTAACCCACCTGACTGCCTGCCTCCTGGACTAGCCCACCTGACTGCCTGACGGACTAACCCACCTGACTGCCTGCCTGACTAACCCACCTGCCTGCCTGCCTCCTGAACTAACCCTCCCGACTGCCTGACTAACCCACCTGACTGCCTGCCTCCTGGACTAACCCACCTGACTGCCTGCCTGACTAACTCACCTGACTGCCTGCCTCCTGGACTAACCTATCTGACTGCCTGACTAACCCACCTGACTTCCTGACTAACCCACCCACCCACCCACCCACCCACCCGCCTGCCTGACTGACCCACCTGACTGCCTGCCTCCTGAATTAACCCACCCACCTGCCTGCCTGACTGACCCACCTGACTGCCTGCCTCCTGGACTAACCCACCTGACTGCCTGACTAACCCACCTGACTTCCTGACTAACCCACCCACCTGCCTGCCTGACTGACCCACGTGACTGCCTGCCTCCTGGATTAACCCACCCACCCACCCACCTGCCTGTCTGACTGACCCACCTGACTGCCTGCCTCCTGGACTGACTGCCTGACTGACTAACCCACCTGACTGCCTGCCTCCTGGACTAACCCACCTGACTGCCTGACTGACTAACCCACCTGACTGCCTGCCTGACTAGCCCACCTGCCTGCCTGTCTCCTGGACTAGCCAACCTGTCTCCTGGACTAGCCCACCTGCCTGCCTGACTAGCCCACCTGACTGCCTGCCTCCTGGACTAGCCCACCTGCCTACCTGACTAACCCACCTGCCTGCCTGTCTCCTGGACTAGCCCACCTGCCTGCCTGACTAGCCCATCTGACTGCCTGCCTCCTGGACTAGCCTACCTGACTGCCTGTCTCCTGGACTAGTCCACTTGACTGCCTGCCTCCTGGACTAACCCACCTGACTGCCTGCCTCCTAGACTAACCCACCTGACTGCCTGCCACCTGGACTAACCCACCTGGCTGCCTGACTAACCCACCTGACTGCATGCCTCCTGGACTAACCCACCTGACTGTCTGCCTCCTGGACTAACCTCCCTGACCGCCTGACTAACCCACCTGACTGCCTGACTGACCCACCTTCCTGCCTGTCTCCTGGACTGACCCACCTGACTGCCTGCCTCCTGGACTAACCCACCTGACTGCCTGCCTCCTGGACTAACCCACCTGACTGCCTGCCTCCTGGACTAACCCACCTGACTGCCTGCCTCCTGGACTAACCCACCTGACTGCCTGCCTCCTGGATTAACCCACTTGACTGCCTGTAAATAGTTACATCGGATAAATAGTAATTGTGGTAGTGAAAGAGAAGTTAAAGTGGTTGTTTGAAGAGATAGTTGAGGTACAGTAATAGTAGTAATAATACTATTGCAGTAGAACCAGCATAAGAGTCTAGTAGTGGTAGCTAAAAGCAGCACCAGATGTGAAGCATTTGCTTGAAGTGCAACTTTTGGATGAACTTCCACTTTGAGTTCACATGGTGCGAATCAAATCAAATCACATTTATAAATTATAAAGCCCTTTACATCAGCAGATGTCACAAAATGCTTATACAGAAACCCAGCCTAAAATCCCAAACAGCAAGCAATGCAGATGTAGAAGCACGTGGCTAGGAACAATTCCTTCGAAGGGAAAGAACCTAGGAAGAAACCTAGAGAGGAACCAGGCTCTGAGGGGTGGCCAGTCCTCTTCTGGCTGTGTCGGGTGGAGATAATAAGAGTACATGGCCATTAAGACCAGATCGTTGTTCAAGTGTTTATAGATGATCAGCAGGGTCAAATAATAATCACAGTGGTTGTAGAGGGTGCAACTGGCCCGCTCCTTAGAGAAAATGTCAGTTGGCTTTTCATAGCCGAGCATTCAGAGGTCGAGACATTAGGTGCGGTAGAGGGAAGGCTCAAAAACAGCAGGTCCGGGTCAAAGTAGCACGTCCGGTGAACAGGTCAGGGTTCCATAGCTGCAGGCAGAACTGTTGAAACTGGAGCAGCAGCACGACAAGGTGAACTGGGGACAGCCAGGCAGGCATGGTCCTAGGGCTCAGGTCCTCCAAGAGAGAGATGGAGAATTAGTTCACACAGGACACCAGATAAGACAGGAGGATTACACCAGATAGGACAGGCTGATTCTAGCTATCCGGCACTATTGCAGCATAGATACTGGAGACTGAGACAGGGAGGGTCGGGGGACAGTGTGGCCCTGTCTGACGATACCCCGGACAGGGCCGACCAGGCAGGATATAACCCGGACAGGAAGATCACGCCAGTGACTCAACCCACTCAAGTCGAGTATAGAGAAAAAAGCCTGGCACGACGTGACGCACACCTCCTAGGGACGGCATGGAAGAGCCCTAGTAAGCCAGTGACTTAGCCGCTGTAATATGGTCAGAGGCAGAGAATCCCAGTGGAGAGAGGGGAGCCGCACAGGCAGGATAGCAAGGGTGGTTCGTCGCTCCAGTGCCTTGCCTTTCACCTTCACACTCCTGGGCCAGACTACACTCAATCATATGATGAGTCTTCAGTAAAGATTTAAAGGTCGAGACCGAGTCTGTATCTCTCACATAGATAGGCAGACCATTCCATAAAAATGGAGCTCTATAGGAGAAAGCCCTGCCTCCAGCTGTTTTCTTAGAAATTCTAAAGACAATAAGGAGGCCTGCGTCTTGTGCAACTAGCATATAATCGGAGCAATAGGTAGGAGCAACCTTGAAATCAGTCCTAGCCTTAACAGGAAGCCAGTGTAGAGAGGCTAGCACTGGAGTAATGTGATACATTTTTGGGGTTCTAGTCCAGATTCTAGCAGCAGTATTTAGTACTAGTTTATTTAGTGTTTTATCCGGGTAGCTGGAGAGTAGAGAATTGCAGCAGTCTAATCTAGAAGTGACAAAAGCTTTTGAGTTTTTCTGCATAATTTTTTTATAAAAATAAAAAATTTCGGATTTTTGCAACATTATGAGGATGCAACCTCTTTGTTTCTTGGGACTTAGAACTAGCATCTCTGTTTTGTCCGTGTTCAAAAGGAAAACATTTGCAGCCACCCACTTCCTTATGTCTGAAACACAGGCTTCCAGGGTAGGACATTTTGTGGCTTCGCCATGTTTCGTTGAAATGTACAGCTGTGTGTCGTCCGCATTCCATTGAAAGTTGACATTGTGTTTCCGAGTGACATCACCAAGAGGTATAACATATAGTGAAAACAATAGTGGTCCTAACACGGAACACTGAAACTTAAACTTGATTTGTCAGGGATTTATCAGAGACTTGTCCGACAGATAAGATCTAAACCAGGCAAGAACTTGTCCGTGTAGACCAATTAGGGTTTCCAATCTCTCCAAAAGAATGTGGTGATGGATGGTGTCAAAGGCAGCACTTAGGTCTAGGAGCACGAGGACTAATACAGAACCTTGGTCTGACGCCATTAAAAGGTCATTTACCACCTTCATGAGTGCAGTCTCAGTACTATGATGGGTTCTAAAAGCAGACTTGAGCGTTTCGTATACATTAATGGTCTTCAGGAAGGCAACGGCTTTTTCAACATTTTTTGAGAGGAATGGGAGATTCGATATAGGCCGATTAGTTTTTAAAATATTTTTAGGTTCAAGGTTTGGCTTCTTCAGGAGAGGCTTTATTACTGCCACGTTTAATGAGTTTGGTACAGATCCGGAGGATAGGAAGCCATTGATTATGTTCAACATAAGAGGGCCAAGCACAGGAAGTAGACTCAAACAACATTATTCTATTTTCCTTCCACTATTTCATTTACCCTCTCACGGAGAGAAGCACTTAGCATATGGCTCTCTTCTGCTCTGAATCTATAGTATGTAAATGTGCAACTGGGAATTTTGTCAAGCCAATTGCCAAATGGAATCTGTCTTCTCCAGCTGCACGAAACCATTAAAGTAGACCATGTGTTCTGACCTGTTCGTTTCACGAGCGTTCAACCCTGGCTAAACTCTCAACCTGCCTTCCTGGAGATCAGTTTCCAAGTCCAGCCAATTGACACTTAGCTCATGAAAAGCAGCACTGGGCCCGCATTCATGAAGTGTCTAAAAATTAGGAGGAATGCTGATCTAGGATTAGTGTTATCTTTTTGATCATCTGAATAAGGTTATATGGACAGGGAGGACCTGATCCTAGATCAGCACTCAGAGATGCTTTGTGAGTACAGGCTCTTTCAGAGTGTCACGAGAATGCCTATAAAAGCACGTTAACATTACATCACGACAATCTGTTTTAGGCCTACATTTAAATGAATGAATCCATTTGATAATTAGTGGTTTAGATAATGAATAAAGAGGCTTGTGGAATAATTCACGCCAGAGATTTGAATCTATATAAATCAGTGTAATCTTTAAAGCAATGTTGTTGCTGTACACACACAGTTTCTGAACATGAACAATCTTTGTTTCCAAAGGCCTGTTGCTTGTTGACATTCCCATTAGTTCCTCCCTCCTTCGGCTTCGGTCAAGCCGACATCACATATGGATTTACATCTACCTCCTTTCTCCTCATGTAGGAGTGGCCTGTCTGTCTGAGGCCTAAACCGGAGCACAAAATAATTATAGACTGCCTCTAATAGACAGGCTCTAATGACCAGACGCGTTATCTACACTAACAGGCTATAGACCACGCAGAGGCTGCGAGTTTGGGAAAACCTGGTTCAGAGGGGAGGAGCAGGGACACAGAGAGGGAGAAAGTATGGTGATCCACATTGAATGGGGAGCAAAACGTAGCAAAATGTAGTTGTGTTTTGAACTCACTGCCACTAGCTGCTAACCAGTGATGGAGGTGGAAGGGTTCTTGCCCAAATGATTGCCCTGTCTCAGTTTCTATCTCCCACCATTACTAATACAGATTATGTAGGTAATGTAGATACATTGATATACATTGCATTGCGTATTTCTTTCAACATAACTTGTGTCAAGGTGGTAGTATTGACTCTAGATATAGTGTATAACCTGGGGGTCATGGCCTTAGTAGGCCTTCTCTGGGATATGACACGTCTGCTTTAACACATCTGTCAGTAGTTATAGCAGGGTTGTATTAAAGTTGGGAAGAGGAGAGTCTTGGGCTCTTAGTTTGACCAGTCACCCCTATCTCACAGCGCGTGTGGTGAGTAACCATGGCAATGCAGCGAAAAGGCGGTTTCCTGAAACTTTTGTTTGTGGAAGTTGGCTCGGCACGGCGTTGCAACCCAGATATTATTTTTAGACTGCAACCCCGAGGCCCAGAGTGTTGTTGAGGCAGAATATGAACTGAATGACTTGCAGTCTTTCCCCCCTACTAAAGCAGAACCGAGGGACAAGGCTGAGACCACGGGTAAATTAGGATTTCTTTTAGAATTTGTACCTCATGACCGTTGAACACTGCACCATTTGCACCCCTTTGTAGCTCCTCCTTTAGTCTGCTTTCCCCCAAATACAATATTGTGTTTAAAAGACATCTAATTACATACTCTTTATCTGATGATTCTTTAAATAATGAACTTGAATCGTCAATCAATTGAAATCTCCGACAAATCCCGCAGGCAGTCAACCGTCTTATCAAAGCTCAGTGGGGTGGAGCAATAGTACTAGAAGTATGTGAGACGGCTCTGTGTTTCCCTGTCCCGTCAGCTGTGTTGTCCCAGCCGTGGTTCTGACCTTTATTTCTCTGTGTGTGACAGGCTCTAATGAACAGCCTTTCAGCCCTCTCTGACACTCAGATCGTGAACGTCATGGCTATTAGATGGTAAAGGCACATAGGCCACAACTGGGCTAGAGCTGTCCTGGGCTGGGCTGAGCTGGGCTGTCTTGGGTTGGGCTGGGCTGTCCGGGGCTGTGCTGGTCTGTCCTGAGCTGGGCTGGGCTGGGCTGGGTCCTCAGTATTGTAGGAATGGAGGAGTAATAGCGAGAAGGAGATCTGTAAGATATAATTTATGATGGAAGTTGGTGAACGATACTCCATTTTTTAAGTAGAAGGTCTAAGAGACGAAGTCTGTAGTTTGTGAGATGTCTGAGAAAAACAGTAAGAGATTGTATAAGCTGAAGGTCAATGACAGGTCTGTGAGAGAGGACTAGCCTACAGTGCATTCGGAAAGTTGATTGATTAAATACAACTTTTCCTCATCAATTTTCCACATCAAGGGTGCCAAAAAAGAAGTTTGGAAACACCAAGACTCTTTCGAGAGCTGGCAGCCTGGCCAAACTGAGAAATCGGGGGGGAAAGGGCCTTGGTCAGGGAGGTGACCAAGAACCCAATGGTCACTCTGACAGAGGTCAAGCGTTCCTCTGTGGAGATGGGAGAACCTTCCAGAAGGACAACGATCTCTGCAGCACTCCACCAATCAGGCCTTTATGGTAGAGTGGCCAGACGGAAGCCACTACTCAGTAAAAGGCACATGACAACCCACTTGGAATTTGCCAAAAGGCACTTAAAGACTCTCAGACCATGAGAAACAAGATTGATGAAATCAAGATTGAACCCTTTGGCCTGAATGCCAAGCGTAACGTCTGGAGGAAACCTGGCACCATCCCTACGAGGAAGCATGGTGGTGGCAGAATCATGCTGTAGGGATTTCTTTCAGAGGCAGGGACTTGGAGACTAGTCAGGATCGAGGGAATGATGAACGGAGCAATATACAGAGAGATCCTTGATGAAAACCTGCACTAGAACGCTCAGGACCTCAGACTGGGGTGAAGGTTCACCTTCCAACAAGACAATAACTGGAAGCACACAGCCAAGGCAATGCAGGAGGGGCTCTGAATGTCCTTGAGTGGCCCAGCCAGAGCCCGGACTTAACCCCAAGACCTGAAAATAGCTGTGCAGCGACGCCCCCCAACCAACCTGACAGAGCTTGACAGGATCTGCAGAGAAGAATGAGAGAAACTCCCTAAATACAGGTGTGCCATGTTTGTAGCGTCATACCCAAGAAGACTCAAGGCTGTAATCGCTGCCAAAGGGGCTTCAAAAAGCAAAGGGTCTGAATACATATGTACATTTTAAGGTTATTTTTGAGAAATTAGCAAAAAAACAGTTTTTGCTTTATCATTATGGGGTATTGTGTGTAGATTGATGTCTTTTAAATGTTTTATCCATTTTAGAATAAGGCTGTAATGTAACAAAATGTGGAAAAAGTCAAAGGGTCTGAATACTTTCCAAATGCACTGTATTTCCCTGTATTTTTACACCGTACACTGTGTATTAGGTAACATTTGGTAAAATTCCTGTGTGCCATCTCAGCAGAGAGATATCGACAGTATGAGAGGTCTTTGAGAGAGAGGTTGACAGTATTAGAGGTCTTTGAGAGAGAGGTTGACAGTATGAGAGGTCTTTGAGAGAGAGGTTGACAGTATGAGAGGTCTTTGAGAGAGAGGTTGACAGTATGAGAGGTCTTTGAGAGAGAGGTTGACAGTATGAGAGGTCTTTGAGAGAGAGGTTGACAGTATGAGAGGTCTTTGAGAGAGATGTCGACAGTATGAGAGGTCTTTGAGAGAGATATCGACAGTATGAGAGGTCTTTGAGAGAGATATCGACAGTATGAGAGGTCTTTGAGAGAGATATCGACAGTATGAGAGGTCTTTGAGAGAAATATCGACAGTATGAGAGGTCCTTGAGAGAGATATCGACAGTATGAGAGGTCTTTGAGAGAGATATCGACAGTATGAGAGGTCTTTGAGAGAGATATCGACAGTATGAGAGGTCCTTGAGAGAGATATCGACAGTATGAGAGGTCTTTGAGAGAGATATTGACAGTATGAGAGGTTTTTAGAGAGAGGTTGACAGTATTAGAGGTCTTTGAGAGAGAGGTTTACAGTATGAGAGATCTTTGAGAGCGAGGTTTACAGTTTTAGAGGTCTTTGAGAGAGGAGAGAGCGAACGGAGGGGGGGGGGGGGCTTGACAGTATGAGAGGTCTTTGAGAGAGAGAGCGATAGAGAGCGGTTTACAGTATGAACGGTCTTTGAGAGAGAGAGCGAGCTCGTCGTCACTCGTCTGTCGGCCCCAGAGGCATTCACACCTGCTGCGTTGACTGACTCTGTTTAAGCTTCTGTGGCCAAGGCTGTAGGAGTTCAGCTGTGATCCCTATAGCCCCTACACACACACACACACACACACACACACTCTCTCTCACACACACACACACACACACACACACACACACACACACACACACACACACACACACACACACACACACACACACACCAACGAATATCATACAGATTGGTTTCCCACACCCTCGGGTGTAAAACAAGGAGACACCTTATCACCAACTCTGTTGGCTATGTTTGTTAATGACTTGGCAAAATAAAGTAAATAGTTAAATATTGGAGTAAGATACGATGATGAAATGCTAAGTGTCCTCCTATATGCTGATGATATTATTCAGTCTGCTAAGACTGAACAAGGCTTGCAGAAAATTGTATTATGTACAGTCAAGATGGAGACTTATGATAAACCAGATAGATATGCAGATCATAATAACACAGATAAAAACACATATCATAATAACACAGATCATAATAACAGATAAAAACACAGATCATAATAACACAGATCACAATAACAGATAAAAACACAGATCATAATAACACAGATCATAATAACAGATAAAAACACAGATCATAATAACACAGATCATAATAACAGATAAAAACACAGATCATAATAACACAGATCATAATAACACAGATCATAAAAACACAGATAAAAACACAGATCGTAATAACACAGATCATAATAACACAGATAGAAACACAGATCATAACAACACAGATCATAATAACAGATAAAACACAGATCATAATAACACAGATCATAAAAACACAGATCGTAATAACACAGATCATAATAACACAGATAGAAACACAGATCATAATAACACAGATCATAATAACAGATAAAAACACAGATCATAATAACACAGATCATAAAAACACAGATCGTAATAACACAGATCATAATAACACAGATAGAAACACAGATCATAATAACACAGATAAAATCACAGATCATAATAACACAGATCATGGGGCGGCAGGGTAGCCTAGTGGTTAGAGCGTTGGACTAGTAACAGAAAGGTTGCAAGTTCAATCCCCGAGCTGACAAGGTACAAATCTGTCGTTCTACCCCTGAACAGGCAGTTAACCCACTGTTCCTAGGCCGTCATTGAAAATAAGAATTTGTTCTTAACTGACTTGCCTAGTTAAATAAAGTTAATTTTTTTTATTTTTATAACACAGATAGAAACACAGAACATAATAACACAGATAGAAACACAGATCATAATAACACAGATAGAAACACAGAACATAATAACACAGATAGAAACACAGATCATAATAACACAGATAGAAACACAGAACATAATAACACAGATAGAAACACAGATCATAATAACACAGATAGAAACACAGATCATAATAACACAGATACAAACACAGATCATAATAACACAGATAGAAACACAGATCATAATAACACAGATAAACACACAGATCATAATAACACAGATAGAAACACAGATCATAATAACACAGATAAAAACACAGATCATAATAACACAGATAGAAACACAGATCATAATAACACAGATAGAAACACAGATCATAATAACACAGATAAACACACAGATCATAATAACACATATAAAAACACACAAAACCATATAAGTGTTTTTCAGTTTTGTTTTGGTGAAGAAATTCTTGAGTTTACTAGCAATTCTAAATATTATTATTTGGCCCTAAACAGAGAGTACACAGTGACAGAATACCTGACCACTGTGACTGACCCAAAATGAAGGAAAGCTTTGACTGTGTACAGACTCAGTGAGCATGGTCTTGCTATTGAGAAAGGCCACCGTAGGTAGATCTGCCTCTCAAGAGAAGACAGACTATGTGCACACTGTCCACAAAATGAGGTGGAAACTGATCTGCACTTCCTAAACTCCTGCCAAATGTATGACAATATTAGAGACACATATTTCCCTCAGATTGCACAGATCCGCAAAGAATTTGAACACAAATCCAATTTGAATAAACTCTCATATCTATTGGGTGAAATACCACAGCAGCAAGATGTGTGACCTGTTGCCACAAGACAAGGGAAACCAGTGAACAACACCATTGTAAATACAACCCATATTTATGTTGATTTATTTTCCATTTTGTACTTTAACTATTTGCACATCGTTACAACACTGTATATATACATAATATGACATTTGAAATGTCTCTATTCCTTTGGAACTTTTGTGAGTGTAATGTTTACTGTTCATTTTTAATTGTTTATATCACTTTTGTTTTTATCTATTTCAACTTGCTTTGGCAATGTAAACATATGTTTGTCATGCCAATAAAGCCCTTTGAATTAAATTGAATTGAGAGCGTTAGAGAGAGAGGGTGACAGTATGAGAGGTCTTTGAGAGAGAGAGCGAGAGGTGAGAGAGGGAGGGGTTTACAGTATGAAAGGTCTTTGAGAGAGAGAGAGAGCTCGTCTGTCGGCCCCGCAGGCATTCACTTCTGCTACGTTGACTGACTCTGTTTAAGCTTCTGTGGCCAAGGCTGTAGGAGTTCAGCTGTGATCCCTATAGCCCCTAGACACACACACACACACACACACACACACACACACACACACACACACACACACACACAATGTGTGAATGTTAATGAATATCGTACAGATTGGGTGCCCACACCCTCGGGTGTAAAACAAGGAGACGCCCTATCACAGACTCGGCTATGTTTTCTAATGATTTGGCAAAATAAAGTTTAACAGTTAAATATTGTAAGATATGATGATGATGCAATGCTAAGTGTCCTCCTATACGCTGGTGATATTATTCTGTCTGCTAAGACTGAACAAGTTAGTATGTACAGTCAAGTTGGAGACTTTTAGTCAACCAGAGAAAAACACAGATAATGCATTTTAGAAAACCAGGCACTAAGATAAGTGTTTATTCAGTTTTGTTTTGGTGAAGAAATTCTTGAGTTTACTAGCAATTTTACATGTTTGAGTCTTTATTTTGATTGAAAAAATGCCACCTTTATGTATTGCACATCTGCCGTGGCCAACTCAGCAAGTAGAGCTCTTGGGGGAGTTATAGGAAAAACAAAAACTGAAAGATATTGGTTATGCTATGTATTCCATGCATTGTGGACTATTCAGCAGGAGGATGGGGTTCTTTAATGTTTAAAAAAAATGCACTTGTCCCTAAGCAGTTCGTTACTTTTTAGGTGTTCACAAGTTTGCTCCTCTACTGGCAATAACTGGGGACATGGGTTGAACCTGAGATGGAAGGTGTGCAATAACTGGGGACATGGGTTGAACCTGAGATGGAAGGTGTGCAATAACTGGGGACATGGGTTGAACCTGAGATGGAAGGTGTGCAATAACTGGGGTACATGGGTTGAACCTGAGATGGAAAGTGTATAATAACTGGGGGACATGGGTTGTACCTGAGATGGAAGGTGTGCAATAACTGGGGGACATGGGTTGAACCTGAGATGGAAGGTGTGCATGGGGACATGGGTTGTACCTGAGATGGAAGGTGTGCAATAACTGGGGGACATGGGTTGAACCTGAGATGGAAGGTGTGCAATAAGTGGGGGACATGGGTTGAACCTGAGATGGAAGGTGTGCAATAACTGGGGACATGGGTTGATCCTGAGATGGAAGGTGTGCAATAACTGGGGGACATGGTTTGAACCTGAGATGGAAGGTGTGCAATAACTGGAGGACATGGTTTGAACCTGAGATGGAAGGTTTGCAATAACTGGGGGACATGGTTTGAACCTGAGATGGAAGGTGTGCAATAACTGGGGGACATGGGTTGAACCTGAGATGGAAGGTGTGCAATAAGTGGGGGACATGGGTTGAACCTGAGATGGAAGGTGTGCATGGGGACATGGGTTGAACCTGAGATGGAAGGTGTGCAATAACTGGGGGACATGGTTTGAACCTGATATGGAAGGTGTGCAATAACTGGGGACATGGTTTGAACCTGAGATGGAAGGTGTGCAATAACTGGGGGACATGGTTTGAACCTGAGATGGAAGGTGTGCAATAACTGGGGGACATGGTTTGAACCTGAGATGGAAGGTGTGCAATAACTGGGGGACATGGGTTGAACCTGAGATGGAAGGTGTGCAATAACTGGGGGACATGGTTTGAACCTGAGATGGAAGGTGTGCAATAACTGGGGACATGGGTTGAACCTGAGATGGAAGGTGTGCATGGGGACACTTTGGAATAGACTGTTGATAGCCAGCACAGTTTCTCATTGGGACCTCTCCATAGGGAGAGCTTGGCATCAGAAATGTCTGACCATTGGCTGAGCGATGAGGAGAACATGTCATGTTTTTTTGCCCATTGTGTAATTCAGAATTCTTTGATAAACCCTGGAATAGAAGAAAAAGAGCGACCTATAATAAATGAAATATTTTGCTCCAGACTTATTGCATAGTGCTTGTCAATTGTGTGTAGGCCAAATGTCTTTCACACATGAATCTTCTCTTTTATAGACCAGGCTTAAACGCCTTTCATTCAATTTATTTTGTATTTATACCGAACAACATTTTTCACGAAACATGGAAAATGTTGGTCCCATGAGCTGAAATGAAAGATCCCAGAAATGTTCCATACGCCCACATTTGTTTACATCACTGTTAGTGAGCATTTCTCCTTTGCCAAGATAATCCACCCACCTGACAGGTGTAGCATATCAAGAAGCTGATTAAACAGCATGATCATTACACAGGTGCACCTTGTGCTGGGGACAATAAAAGGCCACTCTAAAACGTGAAGTTTTGTCACACAACACAATGGCTTACAACAGTCAATTGTGGTAATATAGTGTATAATGTCATTGCTCCAGTATATCAGTATGATTGTTGATATTGAAAGTAACATGAGGGATAGGTCTATTTTCATAATGTTTCAGTGTTGTGTTCGGCTCTGAGACGTTTTCTTTTAAGAAAAATGTAACCGTTTTTGCGAGCGATTCATAAAAATACACAGGTCATGTCCACGTCCTCTAATTTAGCTTTTAGAAAACGATTTTGATTTATCATGAAGCAAAACAACACTTTAAGGAGAGACTTATGTAAATTGCCTCTGCTTCAGAGTAAGAAGGGGGAAAGACTCAAACGTTATAAACCATGACAGTTTGTCTTAAGAGATATTGTGTTTGGGTGAAATCCAGGTTTCTTGTGGAGTTCCTGTCAGAATATCGCTCTTCCAAGCCTCTCGTATCCTCAAGTATTCTTATTGCTGTTTTGAAAAACACTGCAGAAGTCTCTCTCTTCCCCCTCTCGCTCTCTCTCTCTATGCACTATGCAGAGTAGCTACTGATTGTAATGAATTCAAGAGAGAACAAGAAGCAAAACAAAATCACCCCGTCTTTTCATCACGTCACATCCCTGAGACATTATCATCCCAAAAGCTTTGTTGGATGAACTCCCTCTCAGCTCATTTGCATTGATATGAAATGTTTTAATAAATGTGACGAGGCACCCCGTCCATTATGGGGTCACTACCCAGCCATAATGGCTGTGCCTATATGCAGCGTCGCTCTAAAAAGAAGCACCATGTCGAGAGAAAATAGTCCCTCGACTTACTTGTTCATTGTGTCTGATATCTGTTGGGCACAATGAGGCGCCTCATCCGGGGATGAGTGTCAGGAGTTCATCCTTTATCGCTGCGACCTGCATTTGACCTCACGAAGCGCTGCCTGGGTGAAGGGAGGGAGGGAGACTACGGCTCTGTGCTGCGGCTGCAGAAACACACTCCCCGGGGGCCCTTCGATTAGACTCATCACTCAAAAGGTGCTGGGCCCCAAAGAACAACACACATTCTGATGGGTGTGATGCGTAGGAGATGGGCTGTGAAAATATCTCCGCTTTCAAACCTGTCAAGCACGCCCCTACCTGTGTGACGATTTGACATAACGAGCACTGATGAGGAGGCAAAGAGTTTAAGTAAACATCCACTATACTGTATATTCTGACAAGACACGATGACAACCTGACAAAGTGTTTGTTGTTTTCTGACCTCGAGAGAATATCTGCGAGAGGAGGAAGAGGGTCAAATAGGAAATGAGAAACAGTGCATCATCAGTCAGGAGAAGCAATACAGTACCATAGGAGCTGGGGAACCTGTATGGCTGAGGGCAAAGGTCAAAAAGCAGTCACCTTCTGACAGGATTTTCACACACCCACCCACACACAATATTTTTTCGGACAATGTGTTTTTGGGCTGTGCGCAACCCTACTATGTAAAAAAAAGAAATCTTCCAAAGGCAAGGCCCAAAAACCAACCCATTCCATGATGGAAAAGTCTGTTGTTTTCAGAGATGAAATAGATTAGCTGGTTTGGGTCAGTAGTGACACTCATACTGTACAAACATCCCACATCTGCTGGCCCAGGGTGGGGCCCTTGTGTCAGGGGCCCTGCCTGCCTGCCTGACAGCCCAGCCAAGTGGAAAACCTGAGCTCACATCACTGCATTAGCATTCTCAGCATGCACTCAGAGGGACCTGCTCCCGAAACTGACAGCCATGGACATGTGTGTGCCGTCACAAGTGTATGCATGTGCAGTGCATACGTGTGTATGTGCAGTGCATACATGTGCAGTGCATACATGTGCAGTGCATACGTGTGTATGTGCAGTGCATACGTGAGTATGTGCAGTGCTCCTGAATGGTCAGAGTTGTTAGACTCTTTTGATCTGTGATGCTGGAGTCTTTTTACTCCAGACCTGACGTGAGAGAAGACACAACACATCAACAGGTGTCTCTCTACAGCTGCTTGTACTTTACCCACCTCTCTCTCTCTCTCGCGCTCTCTCTCGCTCTCGTGCGCTCTCTCTCTCTCTCTCTCTCTCTCTCTCTCTCTCTCTCTCTCTCTCTCTCTCTCTCTCTCTCTCTCTATCTCTCTCTCTCTCTCTATCTCTCTCTCTCTATCTCTCTCTCTCTCTATCTCTCTCTCTCTCTCTCTATCTCTCTCTCTCTCTCTCTCTCTCTCTCTCCTTTTTTCCCTTTCTCTCCTTTTTTTCTCTCTCGTTCTTTCTCTCTCGCTTTCTCTCTCTCTCCTTTCTCTCTCGTTCTTTCTCTCTCTCGCTTTCTCTCTCCTCTCTTTTTCTTCTCTCAAGTGTGTGTGGGTTTGATATGTCGAGGCGAAACCAGAAGATGACAGACGTCTATGTGCGTGTCTGCATGTGTGTTTGTGTACGGTCGGCGTGCGTTTGTGCATGTTTGTCAGTCAGACAGCTGTGGAGGCGGTGGTGAGTGAAGCAAAGACAGTGAGAGGGAAAGCACCTCGAACAGGAAACTGTCTGCTGCGGTGAGGCTGAGCACCAACGGCAACAGCAAGCCCCCACATGAAAAACACAGCGGAGTACAGGGCCCTGTGGCCCCAACTCTAACTCTCTCGCATGTCTCAGGCGCACCTATAATGCAATATATTGCCATCAGCAGATGCTGTTATCCAAAGCAACTTCCAGTCATGCGTGCACACATTTATGCATGGGGGGTCCCAGGAATTGAACTCACTATCCTGCTGTTGCAAGCGCCATGCTCTACCAATTTTGTGTGTGTCTGTGTGTGTGTGTGTGTGTGTGTGTGTGTGTGTCTGTGTCTGTGTGTGTGTGTGTCTGTGTCTGTGTCTGTGTCTGTGTCTGTGTCTGTGTCTGTGTCTGTGTGTGTGTGTGTGTGTGTGTGTGTGTGTGTCTGTGTGTCTGTGTCTGTGTCTGTGTCTGTGTCTGTGTCTGTGTGTGTGTGTGTGTGTGTGTGTGTGTGTGTGTGTGTGGGTGGGTTCTTTCATCTTTAAAGGCAGGGTTCCAAGGATAACTTTTACATCTTTGTTTTAGATTTATATTATTTAAATAAAGGCCACAGCCAAATACAGTCTTTCACCATCCTCTCCTCGCTCCCCCGTGCCGGGTTGAGAAGGAGAAGAGGTAAACTAACAGACAATTCAAGGGCTGTCGTGGACTGACTGATCCCACTAACTCATCTCTCTGTCGCTAGGCAGCCTTCAGGTTTTTTTTTCAGGAGCCTTTCTTCCCCTTTAGGCTGGCTGAAAGGGGTCAATGCCTCCAC
Organism: Oncorhynchus kisutch; assembly: GCF_002021735.2. Classification (NCBI taxonomy): domain Eukaryota; kingdom Metazoa; phylum Chordata; class Actinopteri; order Salmoniformes; family Salmonidae; genus Oncorhynchus; species Oncorhynchus kisutch. Next base: position 17,850,903 of record NC_034195.2, on the reverse strand, counting down.
AAGCTGAAACCAAAGTTCAACAGACGCTGGGCTAGAGACCGGAGGAGTCCTATACTAGCCTGGTCCGAGATCTGTTTGTGCTGTATAGCCAACACTCCTATGGTTGTCGGCTATACAGCACAAACAGATCTGGAACCCGGTTAAGCAAAGATATTGTCCCCATTGACATTTCTATTTGAATATGAATGGCTGAGGCTAGCTAGTGTTCAGAGTGTTACAGAGGATGGGTATAACCCAGAGCTGTTCTGTCCTGTTGTCCTCAGCTCTGTAGGCTCTTTGGCTCTGCATAAGTAGTATTTGCTCCAGCATTAACGCTGACAGGAACTTAATTGGAAGAGTCTTAGGGTTGGATATGCCCTAAAAGGCATCGGAGTTTCCATTCTCTCTGACATGTGTGTCATGATGTCATTCTATGGGTTGTCTTGACTGTGATCCGCCACCATGTCATACCACTGTTGTGTCAGGATGCAACAAGTGGAAATGTAATGCAATGACAACTGCATGCCAGCAGAAAATATTTGTTTCCAATATGTCCTTACCCTTTTTCTCAGTGCTATTGACACCAGTTCATCGAGTTCAAGTTGCTTCCATATACCAAGAGTCAGGGCATCTGATGGGTAGACGGATAGACCAACAGACAACCGGACAAATTTACCCAGAGTGAAATACACTAAGATTTAGTTTTCCTCTCTCTACCATGAAGGGGTCTCAGCCATCCCCCATGCTCCCCACTAGTGGTTAATTGAGCCCCTGCCAGGCCTGCCTCTTTATTGCCTTCATTTGTCAAAGCCCACCAGGCTGAATGGAGCGGGAGACGTTAAACAAATGGAGAGCCTCTTCGTGCATCTCTCCCCTTCTCTCCGAGCAAACAGGCCAGCGCAGGGCAAACACTGGCCCAACAATAGGAGCTCTGCCGGGGGGAGCTGGGCAGCAGACACCCCACTAGCCCTGACTTCTCCATGGTCCTGGGGATGATGGAGTCACAGGGGAGTGAAGGAGGGGGTGATCTATTAAGATCATGAAGCAGTGCCCTCTCCTCCTCTGCCTCCCTTCTGTCCTTCCTCTACCCACTAACCTTGTCTTGTCTCCACTTACCACCCTTACACACACACATACACACACACTCCGGTTTGAGCAGGTTAATTGAAAGCAGGGGGGGTTAATGGCCAACATGAATAAAGTGGGCTACAGGCAGGCAGCCTGGATGGGGAGGGACTGGAGGACTGGGGGGGGCAGGACAGGTGTACAGTGGAAGGTATTGTGTGTGGCAGAGTCGCGGCAGCGCTGTGTAGAGCTGTCATCACCATGTGCTGTCATCCCTCCCTCCGTCACGCCACTGCCACACCAGAACAGGCCCGCCATTCAGCTCAGCCATATTTGTTTGGCTGGCAAGGTCAAGAGAAGACCTACAATATACAGACCAGAGAGAGAGCCAAAGCCCAGTCAGCTCACTCAGCCCAGTGCCATATTGAATGGACATTACCCAGTGGAGACAGAGAGGAGAGACAGAGAGGAGAGACAGAGGGAGAAAGAGAGGAGAGACTGAGAGGAGAGACAGAGAGGAGAGGAGAGGAGAGACAGAGAGGAGAGACAGAGAGGAGAGACAGAGAGGAGCGACAGAGAGGAGAGACAGAGGAGAGACAGAGAGGAGCGACAGAGGAGAGGAGCGACATAGAGGAGAGGAGAGACAGAGAGGAGAGACAGAGAGGAGCGACAGAGAGGAGAGACAGAGAGGAGATACACAGAGAGGAGATACAGAGAGGAGATAAAGAGAGGAGAGACATAGAGAGACATAGAGGAGCGACAGAGAGGAGAGGAGCGACAGAGAGGAGAGGAGAGACAGAGAGGAGAGACAGAGAGGAGAGGAGAGACAGAGAGGAGAGACAGAGGAGATATACAGAGAGGAGATACAGAGAGGAGATAAAGAGAGGAGAGACAGAGAGGAGCGACAGAGAGGAGAGACAGAGAGGAGAGACAGAGAGGGGAGACAGAGGAGAGACAGAGAGGAGAGGAGAGGAGAGACAGAGAGGAGAGACAGAGAGGAGAGACAGAGAGGAGAGACAGAGAGGAGCGACAGAGCGGAGAGACAGAGGAGCGACAGAGCGGAAAGACAGAGCGGAGAGACAGAGAGGAGAGACAGAGAGGAGAGACAAAGAGGAGAGACAGAACGGAGAGACAGAGAGGAGAGGAGAGACAGAGCGGAGAGACAGAGGAGCGACAGAGCGGAGAGGAGAGACAGAGAGGAGAGACAGAGAGGAGAGACAGAGAGGAGCGACAGAGAGGAGAGACAGAGAGGAGAGACAGAGAGGAGAGACAGAGAGGAGCGACAGAGGAGAGGAGCGACATAGAGGAGAGGAGAGACAGAGAGGAGAGACAGAGAGGAGCGACAGAGAGGAGAGACAGAGAGGAGATACACAGAGAGGAGATACAGAGAGGAGATAAAGAGAGGAGAGACATAGAGAGACATAGAGGAGCGACAGAGAGGAGAGGAGCGACAGAGAGGAGAGGAGAGACAGAGAGGAGAGACAGAGAGGAGAGGAGAGACAGAGAGGAGAGACAGAGGAGATATACAGAGAGGAGATACAGAGAGGAGATAAAGAGAGGAGAGACAGAGAGGAGCGACAGAGAGGAGAGACAGAGAGGAGAGACAGAGAGGGGAGACAGAGGAGAGACAGAGAGGAGAGGAGAGGAGAGACAGAGAGGAGAGACAGAGAGGAGAGACAGAGAGGAGAGACAGAGAGGAGCGACAGAGCGGAGAGACAGAGGAGCGACAGAGCGGAAAGACAGAGCGGAGAGACAGAGAGGAGAGACAGAGAGGAGAGACAAAGAGGAGAGACAGAACGGAGAGACAGAGAGGAGAGGAGAGACAGAGCGGAGAGACAGAGGAGCGACAGAGCGGAGAGGAGAGACAGAGAGGAGAGACAGAGAGGAGATATACAGAGAGGAGATACAGAGAGGAGATAAAGAGATGAGAGACATAGAGGAGAGACAGAGAGGAGAGACAGAGAGGAGAGACAGAGGAGCGACAGAGCGGAAAGACAGAGCGGAGAGACAGAGAGGAGAGACAAAGAGGAGAGACAGAACGGAGAGACAGAGAGGAGAGGAGAGACAGAGCAGGGAGACAGAGAGGAGAGACATAGAGGAGAAGACAGAGACAGAGACGAGAGACAGAGAGGAGAGACAGAGAGGAGCGACAGAATGGAGAGACAGAGAGGAGCGACAGAGAGGAGCGACAGAGCGGAGAGACATAGAGGAGAGAGAGAGGAGCGACAGAGAGAGAGACATAGAGGAGAGACAGAGAGGAGAGACAGAACGGAGAGACAGAGAGGAGAGACAGAGAGGAGAGACAGAGAGGAGAGACAGAGGAGCGACAGAGAGGAGAGACAGAGAGGAGAGACAGAGAGGAGAGACAGAGAGGAGAGACAGAGGAGCGACAGAGAGGAGAGACAGAGAGGAGAGACAGAGAGGAGAGACAGAGGAGCGACAGAGAGGAGAGACAGAGAGGAGAGACAGAGAGGAGAGACAGAGAGGAGCGACAGAGCGGAGAGACAGAGAGGAGAGACAGAGCGGAGAGACAGAGAGGAGAGACAGAGGAGCGACAGCAGAGAGGAGAGACAGAGATGAGAGACAGAGGAGCGACAGAGAGGAGAGACAGAGAGGAGAGACAGAGAAGAGAGGAGAGGACAGAGAGGAGCGACAGAGAGGAGAGAAGAGAGGAGAGACAGAGAGGAGAGACAGAGAGGAGAGACAGAGAGGAGAGACATAGAGGAGAGACATAGAGGAGCGGACAGAGAGGGGAGACAGAGCGGAGAGACAGAGAGGAGAGACAGAGAGGAGCGACAGAGAGGAGCGACAGAGCGGAGAGAACAGACGAGGAGAGGGAGGAGTACAGAGCCAGGGAGACAGAGAGGAGAGACATAGAGCAGAGACATGAGACGAGAGACAGAGACGAGAGACAGAGAGGAGAGCAGAGAGGAGAGGACAGACAGAATGGAGAGACAGAGAGGAGCGACAGAGAGGAGCGACAGAGCGGAGGACAGAGAGAGAGAGAGGGACAGAGAGGAGAGACAGAGAGGAGAGACTAGAGGAGAGACAGAGAGGAGAGACAGAGAGGAGAGACATAGAGGAGAGACATAGAGGAGAGACAGGAGAGGAGAGACAGAGAGGAGAGACAATAGAGGAGAGACAGAGGAGCGACAGAGAGGGGAGACAGAGCGGAGAGACAGAGAGGAGAGACAGAGAGGAGCGACAGAGAGGAGAGACAGAGCGGAGAGACAGAGAGGAGAGACAGAGAGGAGAGACAGAGAGGAGAGACAGAGGAGCGACGGAGAGGAGAGGAGAGACAGAGCGGAGAGACAGAGGAGCGACAGAGAGGAGAGACAGAGAGGAGAGACAGAGGAGCGACGGAGAGGAGAGGAGAGACAGAGCAGGGAGACAGAGGAGCGACAGAGAGGGGAGACAGAGAGGAGAGACAGAGAGGAGAGACAGAGAGGAGAGACATAGAGGAGAGACATAGAGGAGCGACAAGAAAGGGGAGACAGAGGCGGAGAGACAGAGAGGAGAGACAGAGAGGAGCGACAGAGAGGAGAGACAGAGCGGAGAGACAGAGGAGCGACAGAGCGGAGAGGAGAGACAGAGAGGAGATATACAGAGAGGAGATACAGAGAGGAGATAAAGAGATGAGAGACATAGAGGAGAGACAGAGAGGAGAGACAGAGAGGAGAGACAGAGAGGAGAGACAGAGAGGAGAGACAGAGAGGAGAGACAAAGAGGAGAGACAGAACGGAGAGACAGAGAGGAGAGGAGAGACAGAGCGGAGAGACAGAGGAGCGACAGAGCGGAGAGGAGAGACAGAGAGGAGAGACAGAGAGGAGTGACAGAGAGGAGAGACAGAGCGGAGAGACAGAGGAGCGACAGAGCGGAAAGACAGTGCGGAGAGACAGAGAGGAGAGACAAAGAGGAGAGACAGAACGGAGAGACAGAGAGGAGAGGAGAGACAGAGCAGGGAGACATAGAGGAGAGACGAGAGACAGAGACGAGAGACAGAGAGGAGAGACAGAGAGGAGCGACAGAATGGAGAGACAGAGAGGAGCGACAGAGAGGAGCGATAGAGCGGAGAGACATAGAGGAGAGCGAGAGGAGCGACAGAGAGGAGAGACATAGAGGAGAGACAGAGAGGAGAGACAGAACGGAGAGACAGAGAGGAGAGACAGAGAGGAGAGACAGAGAGGAGAGACAGAGGAGCGACAGAGAGGAGAGACAGAGAGGAGAGACAGAGAGGAGAGACAGAGAGGAGAGACAGAGAGGAGAGACAGAGGAGCGACAGAGAGGAGAGACAGAGAGGAGAGACAGAGAGGAGAGACAGAGGAGCGACAGAGAGGAGAGACAGAGAGGAGAGACAGAGAGGAGAGACAGAGAGGAGCGACAGAGCGGAGAGACAGAGAGGAGAGACAGAGGAGAGACAGAGCGGAGAGACAGAGAGGAGAGACAGGAGCGACAGAGAGGAGAGACAGAGATGAGAGACAGAGGAGCGACAGATAGGAGAGACAGAGAGGAGAGACAGAGGAGCGACAGAGAGAGAGAGACAGAGGGAGAGACAGAGAGGAGAGACAGAGAGGAGAGACAGAGAGGAGAGACAGAGAGGAGGACAGAGGAGAGACAGAGAGAGACAGAGAGGGGAGACAGAGCGGAGAGACAGAGAGGAGAGACAGAGAGGAGAGACAGAGAGGAGCGACAGAGAGGAGAGACAGAGCGGAGAGACAGAGAGGAGAGACAGAGAGGAGAGACAGAGGAGCGCGGAGAGGAGAGGAGAGACAGAGCGGAGAGACAGAGGAGCGACAGAGAGGAGAGACAGAGAGGAGAGACAGAGAGGAGAGACAGAGGAGTGACGGAGAGGAGAGGAGAGACAGAGCAGGGAGACAGAGGAGCGACAGAGAGGCGAGACAGAGAGGAGAGACAGAGAGGAGAGACAGAGAGGAGAGACATAGAGGAGAGACATAGAGGAACGACAGAAAGGGGAGACAGAGTGGAGAGACAGAGAGGAGAGACAGAGAGGAGCGACAGAGAGGAGAGACAGAGCGGAGAGACAGAGAGGAGAGACAGAGAGGAGAGACAGAGAGGAGAGACAGAGGAGCGACGGAGAGGAGAGGAGAGACAGAGCGGAGAGAACAGAGGAGCGACAGAGAGGAGAGACAGAGAGGCGAGACAGAGGAGCGACGGAGAGGAGAGGAGCGACAGAGTAGAGCAACAGAGCGGAGCGACAGAGCGGAGCGACAGAGAGGAGAGACAGAGGAGCGACGGAGAGGAGAGGAGAGACAGAGGAGCGACAGAGAGGAGAGACAGAGAGGAGAGACAGAGGAGCGACAGAGAGGAGAGACAGAGAGGAGAGACAGAGGAGCGACAGAGAGGAGAGACAGAGAGGAGAGACAGAGAGGAGAGACAGAGGAGCGACAGAGAGGAGAGACAGAGAGGAGAGACAGAGGAGCGACAGAGAGGAGAGACAGAGAGGAGAGACAGAGAGGCGAGACAGAGGAGAGACAGAAAGGAGAGACAGAGAGGAGAGACAGAGAGGAGAGACAGAGGAGCGACAGAGAGGAAGAGACAGAGAGGAGAGACAGAGAGGAGAGACAGAGAGGCGAGACAGAAGAGAGACAGAGAGGAGAGACAGAGAGGAGAGACAGAGAGGCGAGACAGAGGAGAGACAGAGAGGAGAGACAGAGAGGAGAGACAGAGGAGCGACAGAGAGGAGAGACAGAGAGGAGAGACAGAGAGGAGAGACAGAGAGGAGAGACAGAGGAGCGACAGAGAGGAGAGACAGAGGAGCGACAGAGAGGAGAGACATAGAGGTGAGACAGAGAGGAGAGACAGAGAGGAGAGACAGAGAGGAGAGACAGAGAGGAGAGACAGAGGAGCGACAGAGAGGAGAGACAGAGGAGCGACAGAGAGGAGAGACAGAGAGGAGAGACAGAGAGGAGAGACAGAGAGGAGAGACACAGAGGAGAGACAGAGAGGAGAGACACAGAGGAGAGACAGAGAGGAGAGACAGAGAGGAGAGACAGAGGAGCGACAGAGAGGAGAGACAGAGAGGCGAGACAGAGGAGAGGAGAGACAGAGAGGAGAGACAGAGAGGAGAGACAGAGAGGAGAGACAGAGAGGAGAGACAGAGAGGAGAGACAGAGAGGAGAGACAGAGAGGAGAGACAGAGAGGAGAGACAGAGAGGAGAGACAGAGAGGAGCGACAGAGAGGAGAGACAGAGAGGAGAGACAGAGAGGAGAGACAGAGAGGAGAGACAGAGGAGCGACAGAGAGGAGAGACAGAGAGGAGAGACAGAGGAGCGACGGAGAGGAGAGGAGAGACAGAGCGGAGAGACAGAGGAGCGACAGAGAGGAGAGACAGAGAGGAGAGACAGAGGAGCGACAGAGAGGAGAGACAGAGAGAAGAGACAGAGAGGAGAGACAGAGAGGAGAGACAGAGAGGAGAGACAGAGAGGAGAGACAGAGGAGCGACAGAGGGGAGAGACAGAGAGGAGAAACAGAGGAGCGACAGAGAGGAGAGACAGAGAGGAGAGAGAGAGAGGAGAGACAGAGGAGCGACGGAGAGGAGAGGAGAGACAGAGCAGGGAGACAGAGGAGCGACAGAGAGGGGAGACAGAGAGGAGAGACAGAGAGGAGAGACAGAGAGGAGAGACAGAGAGGAGAGACATAGAGGAGCGACAGAAAGGGGAGACAGAGCGGAGAGACAGAGAGGAGAGACAGAGAGGAGCGACAGAGAGGAGAGACAGAGCGGAGAGACAGAGAGGAGAGACAGAGAGGAGAGACAGAGAGGAGAGACAGAGGAGCGACGGAGAGGAGAGGAGAGACAGAGCGGAGAGACAGAGGAGCGACAGAGAGGAGAGACAGAGAGGAGAGACAGAGGAGCGACAGAGAGGAGAGACAGAGAGGAGAGACAGAGGAGCGACAGAGAGGAGAGACAGAGAGGAGAGACAGAGAGGAGAGACAGAGGAGCGACAGAGAGGAGAGACAGAGAGGAGAGACAGAGGAGCGACAGAGAGGAGAGACAGAGAGGAGAGACAGAGAGGCGAGACAGAGGAGAGACAGAGAGGAGAGACAGAGAGGAGAGACAGAGGAGCGACAGAGAGGAGAGACAGAGAGGAGAGACAGAGAGGCGAGACAGAGGAGTGACAGAGAGGAGAGACAGAGAGGAGAAACAGAGAGGCGAGACAGAGGAGAGACAGAGAGGAGAGACAGAGGAGCGACAGAGAGGAGAGACAGAGAGGAGAGACATAGAGGAGAGACAGAGCGGAGAGACAGAGGAGCGACAGAGAGGAGAGACAGAGAGGAGAGACAGAGGAGCGACAGAGAGGAGAGACAGAGAGAAGAGACAGAGAGGAGAGACAGAGGAGCGACAGAGAGGAGAGACAGAGAGGAGAGACAGAGAGGAGAGACAGAGAGGAGAGACAGAGAGGAGAGACAGAGGAGCGACAGAGAGGAGAGACAGAGAGGAGAGACAGAGGAGCGACAGAGAGGAGAGACAGAGAGGAGGGACAGAGAGGAGAGACAGAGGAGCGACGGAGAGGAGAGGAGAGACAGAGCAGGGAGACAGAGGAGCGACAGAGAGGGGAGACAGAGAGGAGAGACAGAGAGGAGAGACAGAGAGGAGAGACATAGAGGAGAGACATAGAGGAGCGACAGAAAGGGGAGACAGAGCGGAGAGACAGAGAGGAGAGACAGAGAGGAGCGACAGAGAGGAGAGACAGAGCGGAGAGAGACAGAGAGGAGAGACAGAGAGGAGAGACAGAGAGGAGAGACAGAGGAGCAACGGAGAGGAGAGGAGAGACAGAGCGGAGAGACAGAGGAGAGACAGAGAGGCGAGACAGAGGAGCGACGGAGAGGAGAGGAGAGACAGAGAGGAGCGACAGAGCGGAGCGACAGAGAGGAGAGACAGAGGAGCGACGGAGAGGAGAGGAGAGACAGAGCGGAGAGACAGAGGAGCGACAGAGAGGAGAGACAGAGAGGAGAGACAGAGGAGCGACAGAGAGGAGAGACAGAGAGGAGAGACAGAGGAGCGACAGAGAGGAGAGACAGAGAGGAGAGACAGAGAGGAGAGACAGAGGAGCGACAGAGAGGAGAGACAGAGAGGAGAGACAGAGGAGCGACAGAGAGGAGAGACAGAGAGGAGAGACAGAGAGGCGAGACAGAGGAGAGACAGAGAGGAGAGACAGAGAGGAGAGACAGAGAGGAGAGACAGAGGAGCGACAGAGAGGAGAGACAGAGAGGAGAGACAGAGAGGAGAGACAGAGAGGCGAGACAGAGGAGAGACAGAGAGGAGAGACAGAGGAGCGACGGAGAGGAGAGGAGAGACAGAGCGGAGAGACAGAGAGGAGAGACAGAGAGGCGAGACAGAGGAGCGACGGAGAGGAGAGGAGAGACAGAGAGGAGCGACAGAGCGGAGCGACAGAGCGGAGCGACAGAGAGGAGAGACAGAGGAGCGACGGAGAGGAGAGGAGAGACAGAGCGGAGAGACAGAGGAGCGACAGAGAGGAGAGACAGAGAGGAGAGACAGAGGAGCGACAGAGAGGAGAGACAGAGAGGAGAGACAGAGGAGCGACAGAGAGGAGAGACAGAGAGGAGAGACAGAGAGGAGAGACAGAGGAGCGACAGAGAGGAGAGACAGAGGAGCGACAGAGAGGAGAGACAGAGAGGAGAGACAGAGAGGCGAGACAGAGGAGAGACAGAGAGGAGAGACAGAGAGGAGAGACAGAGAGGAGAGACAGAGGAGCGACAGAGAGGAGAGACAGAGAGGAGAGACAGAGAGAGAGACAGAGAGGCGAGACAGAGGAGAGACAGAGAGGAGAGACAGAGAGGCGAGACAGAGGAGAGACAGAGAGGAGAGACAGAGGAGCGACAGAGAGGAGAGACAGAGAGGAGAGACAGAGAGGAGAGACAGAGAGGAGAGACAGAGAGGAGAGACAGAGCGGAGAGACAGAGGAGCGACAGAGAGGAGAGACAGAGAGGAGAGACAGAGGAGCGACAGAGAGGAGAGACAGAGAGGAGAGACAGAGGAGCGACGGAGAGGAGAGGAGAGACAGAGAGGAGAGACAGAGAGGAGAGACAGAGAGGAGAGACAGAGCGGAGAGACAGAGGAGCGACAGAGAGGAGAGACAGAGAGGAGAGACAGAGGAGCGACAGAGAGGAGAGACAGAGAGGAGAGACAGAGGAGCGACGGAGAGGAGAGGAGAGACAGAGAGGAGAGACAGAGGAGCGACGGAGAGGAGAGACAGAGAGGAGAGACAGAGAGGAGAGACAGAGGAGAGACAGAGGAGCGACAGAGAGGAGAGACAGAGAGGAGAGACAGAGGAGCGACGGAGAGGAGAGGAGAGACAGAGGAGAGACAGAGAGGAGAGACAGAGGAGCGACAGAGAGGAGAGACAGAGAGGAGAGACAGAGCGGAGAGACAGAGGAGCGACAGAGAGGAGAGACAGAGCGGAGAGAAAGAGGAGCGACAGAGAGGAGAGACAGAGAGTAGAGACAGAGGAGCGACAGAGAGGAGAGACAGAGGAGCGACAGAGAGGAGAGACAGAGAGGAGAGACAGAGCGGAGAGACAGAGAGGAGAGACAGAGAGGAGAGACAGAGAGGAGAGACAGAGAGGAGAGACCGAGAGGAGAGACAGAGGAGCGACAGAGAGGAGAGACAGAGGAGCGACAGAGAGGAGAGACAGAGAGGCGAGACAGAGAGGAGAGACAGAGAGGAGAGACAGAGAGGAGAGACACAGAGGAGAGACAGAGAGGAGAGACAGAGAGGAGAGACAGAGGAGCGACAGAGAGGAGAGACAGAGAGGCGAGACAGAGGAGAGGAGAGACAGAGAGGAGAGACAGAGAGGAGAGACAGAGAGGCGAGACAGAGGAGAGGAGAGACAGAGAGGAGAGACAGAGAGGAGAGACAGAGAGGAGCGACAGATAGGAGAGACAGAGAGGAGAGACAGAGAGGAGAGACAGAGAGGAGCGACAGAGAGGAGCGACAGAGAGGAGAGACAGAGGAGCGACGGAGAGACAGAGGAGCGACGGCGAGGAGAGGAGAGACAGAGCGGAGAGACAGAGGAGCGACAGAGAGGAGAGACAGAGAGGAGAGACAGAGGAGCGACAGAGAGGAGAGACAGAGAGAAGAGACAGAGAGGAGAGACAGAGGAGCGACAGAGAGGAGCGACAGAGAGGAGAGACAGAGAGGAGAGACAGAGAGGAGAGACAGAGAGGAGAGACAGAGAGGAGAGACAGAGGAGCGACAGAGAGGAGAGACAGAGAGGAGAGACAGAGGAGCGACAGAGAGGAGAGACAGAGAGGAGAGACAGAGAGGAGAGACAGAGAGGAGAGACAGAGGAGCGACAGAGAGGAGAGACAGAGGAGCGACAGAGAGGAGCGACAGAGAGGAGCGACAGAGAGGAGAGACAGAGAGGAGAGACAGAGAGGAGAGACAGAGAGGAGCGACAGAGAGGAGAGACAGAGGAGCGACAGAGAGGAGAGACAGAGAGGAGAGACAGAGGAGCGACAGAGAGGAGCGACAGAGAGGAGAGACAGAGAGGAGAGACAGAGGAGCGACAGAGAGGAGAGACAGAGAGGAGAGACAGAGAGGAGAGACAGAGGAGCGACAGAGAGGAGAGACAGAGAGGAGAGACAGAGAGGAGAGACAGAGGAGCGACAGAGAGGAGAGACAGAGAGGAGAGACAGAGAGGAGAGACAGAGAGGAGAGACAGAGAGGAGAGACAGAGAGGCGAGACAGAGAGGAGAGACAGAGAGGAGAGACAGAGAGGAGAGACAGAGAGGAGAGACAGAGAGGAGAGACAGAGAGGAGAGACAGAGGAGCAGCCTGCCAGAGTCATTGTGTGGCTGCTGCTGCTGCACACTTTTACTTAACGGATCAGATTAATAGATTGTCAGATCATTCCAATTTACATGGAGAATAGAGCAGGGTTTCGTATGGCACCTTTTGGGGAGCTGAATCTCTGGAATGCCCATTCTCTAACACGTGTCAAACTTGTTCCACGGAGTGCAGAGTGTCTGCGGGGTTTTCGCTCTTCCCTCGTACTTGATGAATGAATTAAGGTCCCTAATTAGTAAGGAACTCCCCTCACCTGGTCGTCTAGGTCTTAATTTCAAGGAAAAACAAAAACCAGCAGACGCTATTGCCCTCCATGAATTGAGTTGGACACACCTGCTCTAACAGGAAAGGGTGTAATCCTAAAGATGAGGCCATTCTGGTTCGCTAGCGACATCAGACTACTTAGTGCTTACAATGTCAAGTTCACCACCAAGTGCACACGTTTTATATCTCCTGTCTTCTCCTTCTACAATGCTGTCACACTCCCCCTATTTCCTGTCCTCTCTTTCCTGAGACGGTGGAGAGCGGTGAACACAACCGTGGAAAAATTCACACTCACACGGGAAAGGATGAAACCCTGAGAAAAGGGATGTCCTGTGTGTGTGTCTGTCTGTGTGTGTGTGTACTTTCCATTGGCTCATGCTGTCTTTCTGTATTCACATAGCGAGATCAACTGGCTAGGCTTTAGAGATTTTCCTAGCCACGGTATTGAGGGGCGTTGTCATGGGTCTATTATAGTTGTCCTATTGAGACAGTCATTGAATGGACTCCCTCCAACCCTTTCGCATGTGTTGAGCCATGCTTTCTGATGTTCACAGTTGTTCCGCCTATCAAATCCAACATACTCTATATCTGACTGATGGGGGTTTCCGTTAATCATCTCCAAAGTGTGGCTGTTGTGAGGTCACTGGCGTAAAGCGCCCTGGTGTCGTGTTTTTCCCACTCCCAATCTGGCGTAGCGTGTTTTCCAGGGAGCGGGTACCATCTGGCTCAGCAGTGCTCCAGTCGAAAGTGCTCAGTCTGGGGGTTAAACAGAGCAGCAGAGGTGGGCCAGCCAGCCAGGCAGAGCCACCGTGAGGCTTTGAAGTCACAGAGAGAGGGGGTCTGGGCCAGCAGGCAAGCCTTTATCAGCCAGCGGAGGGAGGCACGATGGCAGCGTGGTGGGCTCGGGAGCTAACTCTTTATGTGGATGAATGGCTGAAAGGAGGAGGAGGGTTGAAACACTAGCCCCCCCCCCCCCCCCCCCCCCCCCCCCCCTTCACTGCAACTTGGATCCTGTACGTTCTGCCGATACAGGGGTCTCCACCGACTGATACCATCAATTACCACATAGAGGAGTCCTGGTCACCATATGGCCAGTGGCCGTATAGAAAGGGTCCTGTTCCTTGTTCGAGGCCCAGGCACTGCATATGTTTCCAGGCATCTATTATAGATGCTGCTGCTGCAATTGTGTGTGTGTGTGTGTGTGTGTGTGTGTGTGTGTGTGTGTGTGTGTGTGTGTGTGTGTGTGTGTGTGTGTGTGTGTGTGTGTGTGTGTGTGTGTGTGTTTTGACGGGTACCGTTGGTGAAGGCAAGGCTACTATTACAGGTCGGCCTGACAGTCAGGGGTTCAGGTTTGAGTTACACACGTTGGGGGATGGAAGAGACGTCCAGGTTTCCGTTGTCTGCAGTGTTACTGTATCTTTAAACCCCTGTCAGCCAACCTACAGCCCCAATCAGTCAGAACATGAGTCAAGATCGACATCACTGGAGGAGCAGCCAATGTTCAGCCAAGGTTCATTTCACTTTATGAAATCAAATCATTTACCAACGATACCAAACCAGTCGGTCCACTTTCTTTTTCATTTTCTCAGATAAATCTGAGAAAATACATTCATGTTTGTTTGAAAGTCCGCTGGGAGACGAAATAGTAATCTACAGATCCCTCTACATTCAGTACATACCGCTCATTCGGAAAGTATTCAGACCCCTTGAACTTTCCCACATTTTGTTACGAGACCATGAGAAACAAGATTATCTGGTCTGGTGAAAGATTGAACTCTTTGGCCTGAATGCAAAGTGTCATGTCTGGAGAATACCTGACATCATCCCTATGATGAAGCATGGCTGCATCATGCTGTGGGGATGTTTTTCAGTGGCAGGGACTGAGAGACTAGTCAGGATAGAGGGGAATTGAACGGAGAAAAGTACAGCGAGATCCTTGACGAAAACCTGCTCCAGAGCACTCAGGACCTCAGACTGGGGTGAAGGTTCATCTTCCAACAGGACAACGACCCTAAGCACACAGCCAAGACAACGCAGGAGTGGATTGGGACAAATCTCTGAATGTCCTTGAGTGGCCCAGACAGAGCCCGGACTTGAACCAGATCGAACATCTCTGGAGAGACCTGAAAATAGCTGTGCAGCAAAGCTCCCCATCCAACTTGACAGAGCTTGAGAGGATCTGCAGAGAGGAATGGGAGAAACTCCCCAAATACAGGTGTGCCAAGCTTGTTGTGTCATACCCAAGAAGCTTCAAGGCTATAATCACTGCATACTGATTAAAGGGTCTAAATACTTATGTAAATTTGATATTCCCATTTTTTTTCTTCTAAAAACCTGTTTTCACTTTGTCATTATGGGGTATTATGATGTCATTGTGGGGTATTGTGTGTAGATTGATGAACGGGAAAAAACTATTTAATATATTTTAGAATAAGGCTGTAACGTAGCAAAATGTGTAAAAGGTCAAGGGGTTCTGAATGCACTGTAAGTATGAACAAAAAACACATTGCTCCCAGAGTGAGACAGACTTTACTTTCTGTTTGATATATAATGTGAAATCTAGCCAACCGCAAAATGAGAGAGAGAGAGAGAGAAAGAGAGAGAGAGGCTTAAACTTTCTGTTTGATATATAATGTGCGAAAGAGCCAACAGCAAAACAAGGAAACATCTGTGTAATTAATCTTTTAAAAGGGAGAAAACAGTACCAGCTTGATGGAGAATGGAAGCCTTGTGACTGTCTATCTGCATGCTGCTGAATGGACAGCCTGATGGACCCTAGATAATGATCCAAGCTCCTTAATATAATATAAAAGTGTCTTTAATTCAGGCTCTGGTTGAAGACGTACAGGGAGACTGAGGGAGGGCTGGGATGGGATGCCTTGGGGCCATGCAAGTCAAAGCTGTACAGTACAGTGAAAGAGCACCAGCCTTTCCACTAGTCTGTGACTGGACCCCAGCTATAAATCATCCCTGCTGCTGCATCGTTAAAGGAACTGTTTGTTTTTAGTGGAGCTGGACTTACTGTAACACCATCCACACTAAAACCACACCTTTGGGATACGAGGTTGGGGCATGGGGGACGGGGCTGGACTTACTGTAACACCATCCACACTAAAACCACACCTTTGGGATACGAGGTTGGGGCATGGGGGACGGGGCTGGAGCATGGGGGACGGGGCTGGAGCATGGGGCATGTGGGACGGGGCTGGAGCATGGGGGACGGGGATGGACTTACTGTAACACCATCCACACTAAAACCACACCTTTGGGATACGAGGTTGGGGCATGGGGGACGGGGCTGGAGCATGTGGGACGGGGCTGGAGAATGGGGGACGGGGCTGGAGCATGGGGGATGGGGCTGGACTTACTGTAACACCATCCACACTAAAACCACACCTTTGGGGTACGAGGTTGGGGCATGGGGGATGGGGCTGGACTTACTGTAACACCATCCACACTAAAACCAAACCTTTGGGATACGAGGTTGGGGCATGGGGGACGGGGCTGGAGCATGTGGGACGGGGCTGGAGAATGGGGGACGGGGCTGGAGCATGGGGGACGGGGCTGGACTTACTGTAACACCATCCACACTAAAACCACACCTTTGGGGTACGAGGTTGGGGCATGGGGGATGGGGCTGGACTTACTGTAACACCATCCACACTAAAACCAAACCTTTGGGATACGAGGTTGGGGCATGGGGTACGGGGCTGGAGCATGGGGGACGGGGCTGGAGAATGGGGGGCTGGAGCATGGGGGATGGGGCTGGAGAATGGGGGACGGGGCTGGAGCATGGGGGACGGGGCTGGACCATGGGGGACGGGGCTGGACCATGGGGGACGGGGCTGGACCATGGGGGACGGGGCTGGAGCATGGGGGACAGGGCTGGAGCATGGGGCATGGGGGACGGGGCTGGAGCATGGGGAACGGGGCTGGAGAATGGGGCATGGCTCTAGGCCCGGATAAGTAAGTGTGGCAGATAGTTTCTGGAACATATTCTCACGGAGACACACACACACACACACACACACACACACTAGGGGCCTCACGACAGAGTGGTGGGCTGCAGGTGTCACACACATGCACACACAGCAGGAGAGATCCTGGGCCTCTGACTACACCTGGGTGATGCATAGAATCCACTAGCATTACTCTGACAGCATCTGTTTTAAGGCTTGATCTGGTCCTGTGACAGTGTTATGACACGCACCATATTGGTACCACCTGTGGCCATTGGAGATCCTCCTCGCCGTGGCACACTGTGTCTTCTGGAACTAGAGGCTGATGACAGTTAGACGACTGATGACGGTTGAACAACCTACAGATGTTCTTTAGTGTTTGCATCACTGTAGATTTGATCATATGTCTGTATGGCTCTTTCTCATATTGCTGTATCATTTAAAGACACCGAATCTGCAATCTCTGTGTTTTTCTAATTTGAGTGGCCGGTAAGCTGTTATGCTAGCCCTAGGATGTTGTCTAAATCTGACAGGAACCAGAGCACTATATCCCTATGCAGTGGATTGACTGTAGACTATAGGCTTTAGCTGGCTGGTCCCAGGCCCAGTGCAGAGGTGAGATGAGCTGGTCTGATAGTGCAGAGAAAGAAAAACAGATTGGCGGGGGGACAGGGAGGACAGGCCGAGCAGCACTGGGCCTCTGTTAGAGTCTTACTGGGGCGGAAAGCAGACGGGTGAGCTTTGTTAAAGCCAGAGCTGGTCCATTGTGATGAGATTTTCCACTCAGACGGACTGGCATTGTGGGGGTCTGTGTGAACCCCCCCTCCAAAAACACGGATCCTTACACACACTCACTCGTAGCCGCAGACACTTTCTGACACACACACACACACTCCGGTTTGAGCAGGTCAAACCCCTGGAAGGCGGGCAGCTCTTTCCTCACTGGACCAAGCTCCTTTATGAATGTCCTGTCTTCAGTATACTGTAAGTATTATGGAGGCTTGTTTTGTTGTCTTGTAGCAGGGGCAGATGGCGGACACTGCACAGCTCATGCAGGGATAGGAAACTCTGTGTGTGCATGTGTGTGTGTGCCTGCTCCTCTCGCAGTCTGTCTGTCCATCCGTTCACGCGACTGCCTGATTGGCAGGTTGACGTTTATTTGCAAAGAACAGGAAGGCAGACTGTTTATCCAATTCCAATCCATCCCAAAATATACACCAGCTGAGGGGAGGATGGCTCATAATAAATGACTGGAACAGAGCAAAATGGAACACATGGAAACCATGTATTTGATACCATTCCACTAATTCCACTCCAGCCATTACCACAAGCCCGTCCTCCCCAATCAAGGTACCACCAACCTCCTGTGATATACAGTACACATTTCACCTCACATGGCCATTATGCAGATGACGCGTGGTGGGTGTGGAAACAATTCAATTCACTTTTGCCTCTAGTCAATCATAATTCATCACAGAGGTGCATGGGGTCATAAAGGATGATGTACAAACAAATCGGTCCACGTTAAAAACCTAGGCCAGTGTATCCCCATCTGTGGCCCTCGAGTACCCGCAACAGTACACATTGTTATTGTAACCCTGGACAAGCACACCTGATTCAACTTGTCAACTAATCATCAAGCCCTCAGTGAGAGGAATGAGGTGTGTTTGTGTACTGTTGGGGGTACTCCAGGACCAGGGTTGGAAAACACTGATCTAGGCAACAGTAAAAAATAACAAATAAAAAGAAGACTAATTTGGAAACTGTTGGAATACCCGCCCAAATGACCATTACCCGCAGAACGCACAGTGGCTGCAGATATAATTACAGTGACCTATTTCAAAAACAACTTGTGTACCTCTAGTAATTTGATATCAATGGGCACATGTAGTAGTTACAGAAAGTCAAATATATGCATGTACAAAATGAGACCTGGATGGCAGGACAAATCAACGTAACATATTTATGTGAGAAATGGTCTGATATCAAACTATTGGTTCAGACTAGAGGTCGACCGATTAATCGGAATGGCCGATTAATTAGGGCCGATTTCAAGTTTTCATAATAATCGGAAATCTGTATTTTTGGCCGCCGATGATTGACGATTTCTTTCCCCAATTTTTTTTTTACACCTTTATTTAATCTTTATTTAACTAGGCAAGTCAGTTAAGAACACATTCTTATTTTCAATGACGGCCTAGGAACGAGGCAGAACGACAGATTTTTACCTTGTCAGCTCGGGGGATATAATCTTGCAACCTTACAGTTAACTAGTCCAACGCTCTAATCACCTGCCCTACGAGGAGGCTGCCTGTTACGCGAATGCAGTAAGCCAAGGTAAGTTGCTAGCTAGCATTAAACTTATCTTATAAAAAACAATCAATCAACGACTGTCGTTGCTCCAATGTGTTCTTAACCTTAAACATCAATGCCTTTCTTAAAATCAATACACAAGTATATATTTTTAAACCTGCATATTTAGCTAAAATAAATCCAGGTTAGCAGACAATATTAACCAGGTGAAATTGTGTCACTTCTCTTGCGTTCATTGCATGCAGAGTTAGTGTATATGCAACTGTTTGGGCCGCCTGGCTCTTTGCGAACTTATTTGCCAGAGTTTTACATAATTATGACATAACATTGAAGGTTGTGCAATGTAACAGGAATATTTAGACTCATGGATGCCACCTGTTAGATAAAATACGGAACGGAATAAACGTTTTGTTTTCGAGGTGATTGTTACCGGATTTGACCTAAGGCTAGTATTTGACATTTGATAGAGCAGTCTGACTGAGGGTTGGTAGGCAGCAGCAGGCTCGTAATAGTCAAAGGTATATGGTTTAGAGAGAAATAGCAGACGTGTTATAATTCCTGTAATAACTTGCGGCTGAACTTGAAAGGGGTTCCTTCGTTATTTTACCGTTCATGTCTTCCATAGAGAATGTCTTGATCTACTTCCAATCAGGTCTGTGTTTCGTGCATTCTTAAACCGCCTCTGCGTTTTGATACCCGTGTACATCTCACTAGGATAAGTATGTTTGTCAACATATTTTAATAAATCAACTCTACAAAAACAATGATCGTCGCTTATATTTAGCCAATATTGATCAGTTACTTTGTCCTATGGATATCTACACAGTTATACAATTGGCAAGGTGGTGTAAGCTTACACGAAACACAGACCTTATTTTAAGTGAATCTAAAAATATCCTATGGAATAAATGAATGAAGGAACCACTTTTCAGATTTTGCTAGAAATTGTCATGGGAATTATGACTCGCACTGTGGTAGTCAATTCTTACCATGCCCATTATTAAAATAGGATTTCCTGCATATAGAAATTACAGTTTTTGTTTTCAACATTCATCACAGGTAACTTAAACTTTTATTCAAACAGTTGAGAGTATTTGTCTCCTAAGCAGACTCTTCAGTATCATTGTCACTTCAGAGCTGTGTGTGTGTTTTACAGATGGCAGAGAAAAGCAGAGCACCAGTGTGGGACTATTACATGGATTTGGCACCAGAGAAAGCAAGGTGTCTTATTTGTGATAAAGATGTAAGCATGGGGTCAGCATCGGCTAAATCAAAAAATACCACCAACCTGTGGAATCACCTTCAGAACACCCATCCAAAAGCCCATATGTATTATATTAAGTTAAAATAAAAGTGTTCATTCAGCATTGTTGCAATTGTCATTATTTCCAAAAATGTGTATATATATATATACATATTACAAATTGGCCGATTAATCGGCATCGACTTTTTTTGTCCTCCAATAATCGGCATCGGTACCGATGTTGAAAAATCATAATCGGTTGACCTCTAGTTCAGACCTTTAGGAGACATGGCGGACAAACAGGGAATCCAATACATTTCTCTTCTCAGTAATAGATTATCAGTATCTCCCCCTTCTGAGGAGTCTTAACATGTTCCATAGCAATGTATCTCAGAAAGCTGACATTGTGACAAGCCTCCATGAGATGTGCAGCCACAGGTTGACGTTTATTGTCATGAGTCTTGTCCTGCAGGCAGAACTGAGTGATTTCCCCTTGGATAGGCCAGCTGCAAAGACAAAATAGTCTATATTGTAAAAATGCATTAAAAAAAAGGTATTAGCTTTTAAGATTTAGGGTTAGGCATTAGGGTTAGCAGTATGGTTAGGGTTAGGTTGAACATTTGATTACTTTTTGGCTATGTAAGCTAGTGACCACTCCGCAGAGCTGCCTCCTGTACATGATTCATGACTAAAAACACTAACCTGCGTCTGATTGCAGCTGGGCTCATCATGGCCCCTGGGCTGCTTAAATAATGGAACAGAGATCTCTGGAGCCAACCTTTCTGTCAGTGTAATGGAGTGGCCTGGGCTGTGTCACTTGTCTCTGTCCAGTAACCACTTCCAACAGGGACCCATTCACTCCTCAGACTTCACTCTGACAACCGCTGACAGACTCCAGCCCCATGCATGCTATACTCAAGACTCGGATTTGAACCCCTGGTCAAAGTCTTTGGTTAATGACTCGTAGGATTACACAGATAGTGCTGAGACAGATAGCCAGATTTTTTGATGATGACATTTATAGCCCTAATATTATTATTGTTATTGTTCTCGTCATCATCATCTTTGTTGTCATCTTCATCGTGGGCCTTCGTCTTCACCATCTTCATCATCACCACCCTCATCCTCACCACCATCATCATCACCACCACCACCATCATCGTCAGCATTACCATTATCATCATCGTCATTTGTGTGGTTTTCCTAATGCCTTGACCTCACAACTCTAGTTGATCTTACCAACGATACCTAATGAGCTACAGTAACTACCGCAGTGCAAAAAAAACGACCCAGTTTCATAAAGGATGTTGAAGTTGTCTCTATCTCTGGTCCCAGGGACAATATCTCCCTTGGCCAGAAACAATGAGAAGACATCCTGTCACACGGTGCCACACCAGCCAGAGGGAACAGCATTATGGCTGTTGGCTGTGACCCTGCCTCTGTGTTATCACTGGGTTAATCTCGCCGAGCTAGGTGACACTGTGGTGACAGGGAGAGACACACTGCTACTGTAGCTAGCTCCCCTAGCCTGCCAGCCATCTCAGGCCACGCTGACTCTGACTGACTGTATGAAGGGACATGGCAACCATTTTGTTTGAGAGACACACAAACACAAAAAAAAGCATCAACTACTGTATGTGTATGTTCTGTCAACAGTATATCTGTCCTCGTGTGAAACCTTGATTTGGCTTTGTGTTCATATCACTGGCTACATGGGACACTGGGTCACTGCTGGGGGTGTTGCTTTAGTCAAATCCCATCGCTTCCTCTCAGTCATAACACTCACACTGTCGCAAATTAATATCCGGGTCGATTGTGTGCGGGAGAATGTGGTGTGGCAGAGCAATCGTGTGTGTGTGTGTGTGTGTGTGTGTCATATGACGAGAGTGAGAGACATGTTTTTGGTTCTCACAGGGGAATGACTGCCAAGGATGTTGGGATTCTAACTATGAATTGAAGAAAATCTGTCATCTTTTACAATCATCATTTGTCATTTTCAGGAGGTCAGTAGTAATTGAATCAAGTGTGACTGTTTTGTCTAAGCTTCCCTTAACAACTAAACCAGAGAGTGAATCAATCCCAAGAACACATCTCATCCACACACAGTTTCCTCTCTTTGTCCTGCCCTCAGAGACGTGCACAAGACGTAGAAAAGAACCCAAGTCAAAAGAACATATGTCTTGAATTTAAACATTAAAGGCCAACTATTATGAGATTAAATCAGGAACTTGTGATATTCTGTTGAATCTCGGCTCTGTTTTAGCTTCAGTCACGCAGATGTACTTTCAAGTCCTCCGATGATATAGTACCAGCAGGCCTTCTGTGCCAGTGTCTAATCACAGAGGATAATAAGGGCCTGTTGCTTTCCCCTGCGTCCTCCTACCTTGTAGCTCCACCAGGATAACACAGTGAGATAGTTAGAGATTTGACTTGCTACACTCTGTTTATCAACCGTCTATCTAAGAACAATGGGCGAAAGCATGGAAGGAAGGTTTAGGCCTGGCAGAAAGCAAAAAAGCAAAAACAGTATACTTACTTACCCTCCTCTCTCTTTACCCCTAGCCCTATATTGGCAGTGAACAGATATCCCCATTTCAACACTAAACCAGCATTTACGTGGGTTTTGCAGAGCAATTTTTTATTTTTTTTTACTTCTTGGTTTCTCATTGGGGTGGCTATGGTTGACTGGCGGACAAAAGGTTGACTGGAAGTCAGATTTAACCGTTTAATTGATTTTTATATGAGAAATATGGAGTCATATGTGATGAATTATCATAAAAGCTGCGCGGGGCACTGCAGTGAGTGGTGCAGTGATATCTGTACTCGGTACCAGGGGCCCCTTCTGATGAGCGGGGGGCCGTAAAAGGCATTTTATTATGTGGCGAATATTGTTACACTTACAATAAAAATCAAAAGAGAGGACAGAAACCTGCAACAAGTTAGTGCACTTAGAGGAGCGTGTGTTTTAGGGGCATTGGTTGTGGAGCGTGTGTGCTTATGTGTGTTTTAGGGGCATTGGTTGTGGAGCGTGTGTGCTTATGTGTGTTTTAGGGGCATTGGTTGTGGAGCGTGTGTGCTTATGTGTGTTTTAGGGGCATTGGTTGTGGAGCGTGTGTGCTTATGTGTGTTTTAGGGGCATTGGTTGTGGAGCGTGTGTGCTTATGTGTGTTTTAGGGGCATTGGTTGTGGAGCGTGTGTGCTTATGTGTGTTTTAGGGGCATTGGTTGTGGAGCGTGTGTGCTTATGTGTGTTTTAGGGGCATTGGTTGTGGAGCGTGTGTGCTTATGTGTGTTTTAGGGGCATTGGTTGTGGAGCGTGTGTGCTTATGTGTGTTTTAGGGGCATTGGTTGTGGAGCGTGTGTGCTTATGTGTGTTTTAGGGGCATTGGTTGTGGAGCGTGTGTGCTTATGTGTGTTTTAGGGGCATTGGTTGTGGAGCGTGTGTGCTTATGTGTGTTTTAGGGGCATTGGTTGTGGAGCGTGTGTGCTTATGTGTGTTTTAGGGGCATTGGTTGTGGAGCGTGTGTGCTTATGTGTGTTTTAGGGGCATTGGTTGTGGAGCGTGTGTGCTTATGTGTGTTTTAGGGGCATTGGTTGTGGAGCGTGATCGTCATTTTGTGTGTGTATTTGTCAGAGCAGGGACTGGAGAGAGCGTATGCGAGAGAGTGTGTGTGTGTGCTGTGTCAGGTTACACGGCGAGCTCAGCTCCATATTTTCCCTGTAGAGTGTCCTCGGAGCTGACTCTACAGGTGGCTTGTATTTAGCTGGGGCCCCTGGCGATAAGGAGCGCGCGTCCTCACTCTGTGTTCCCTGTCATGTCCGTCTATTAGGTGATGAACGGCCTGCAGGCCTGACTATCAGGTCCTGCACCCTAATGACTTGCCTGTGTTTGTGTGTCTGCTGCCTGCGTGACTGACTACACTTAACGGCGAGAGGGCTTCAGAGCCAGGGGACTGCACGCCAACCATCCAGCCAGAGGCCATTGCACGCACGCACGAACGTACACACACACACACACACACAAACACACACACACACGTCCTCCCCACATCTGGGAGCAGTAAATCTCTGGAGCTTTTCAACGCCACTGCTGCTCTCCTCCCCTTTCTCCACTCTTCCCCTCCTCCTCTACCAGCTGCTCTATCAGTAATTCCCCTACTTCCCCGCTCCGTACTACCCTGCTCCACTTGTCCCCATCTGCTATAGTCCTCTAGCCCCCTGCTCATTTCCTCTCCCTCTGGGTTCTGCTAGAGAAGTGCTGTACTAGTGTGACTTTCCACTGGACCAGCCTCTCTCTCTGCTGCTCTGCATAACATCAGCACCAACACCAGCACCGGCTCCACTTGGAGCCAGCGTTGGACCTGTCACTGATCCCTTTCCATTATCACAGTCAAATAAACAGCCACAGTGAATCAACCAATTATTGGGCATTATCCCTCTCCAGCTGCCTCTTTCTCCAGTCTCCACTGAGCTGTGGCTCTCTTGAAGGGTAATCGCTGCTTGGACAGAAAGCCAGTGATTTCTCCAGCAGAGCATTTTCCTTCTCTGTTCCTTCATTTCGGTTTAATTGTTATAAAGAGCATGTGTGTTTAGGCTCGAGCTGCTGAAAGTTTGGGTGTGGTGGTGTTGCGAGCAATTGAGTCATTTTTCTCCTCTCCAGTCGCACGCTACTCCAATAATACTGGACAGTCATCTTTAACAGATTTTCCTGTGTGACTGTATTGGTCTGCATCCCAAGCCCTATTCCCTACATGGTGCACTACTTTTAAACCAGAGCCCTTACGGACCATGGTCAAAAGGAGTTCACTGTATAGGGAATATGGTGCCATTGGGGACGGGCCCTTGGTTTGCTCCTCTCCTCCAGTCATGCTGTGTATTTCATGGCTGTTCTAGCTGCAGGTGTGTTTATTATAAAGCAGGTGTTGCAGTTCACAGGCTGTGGAGAAAAGGCGTTAAGGCCAATATACTGGAGATGGATCACTGGCTGCTTGGTCTCAATGACGTTCACTCTAACACACACCACTACCACGTAACGCATGTGGAATCATGTAGTAACCAAAAAAGTGTTAAGCAAATTGAGATTTGAGATTCTTCAAAGTAGCCACCCTTTGTCTTGATGACAGCTTGTACACTCTTGGTATTCTCTCAACCAGCTTCATGAGGTAGTCACCTTAACAGATGTGCCTGTGAAATGTCTTTCCTTCTTAATGCATTTGAGCCAATCAGTTGTGTTGTAACAAGGTAGGGTTGGTATACAGAAGATAGACCTATTTGGTAAAATACCAAGTCCGTATTATGGCAAGGACAGCTCAAGTAAGCAAAGAGAAATGACAGTCCATCATTGCTTTAAGACATGAAGATCAGTCAATCCTTAAAATGTCAAGAATTTAGGGAAGTTTCTTCAAGTGCAGTCGCAAAAACAATAAAGCGCTATGATGAAACTGTCTCTCATGAGGATCGCCACAGGAAAGGAAGACCCAGAGTTTCCTCTGCTGCAGAGGATAAGTTCATTGGAGTTACCAGCCTCAGAAATTGCAGCCCAAATAAATGTTTCATAGGGTTCAAGTAACAGACACATCTCAACATCTAATGTTCAGAGGAGACTATGTGAATCAAGCCTTCATGGTCTAATTTTTGCAAAAAAAAACACTACCAAAGGACACCAATAATAAGAAGAGACTTGCTTGGGCCAAGAAACACCAGCAAATGAAATTAGACTGGTGGAAATCTGTCCTTTGGTCTGGTGAGTCCAAATGTGAGATTTTTGGTTCCAACCGCCGTGTCTTTGTGAGACGCAGAGTAGGTGAATGGATGATCTCAACATGTGTGGTTCCCACTGTGAAGCATGGAGGAGGAGGTGTGATGATGTGGGGGTGCTTTGCTGGTGACACTGTCTGTGATTTATTTAGAATTCAAGGCACACTTAACCAGCATGGCTACCAGCCATACGCCATCCCATCTGTGCAAAGCTGTCATCAAGGGAAAGGGTGGCTACTTTGAAGAATCCCAAATATAAATATTTGTTTAACACTTTTTTGATTACTATATGATGCCATATGTGTTATTTCATAGTTCTGATGTCTTCAATATTATTCTACAATGTAGAAAATAGTAAAAAATAAAGACCAACCCTTGACTGGTAGTGTAATTCAATAGCTTTGAAGTTCATTCTTAGATGTTCTATGTTTGAGCTGGTTTTGAAAGCTAAAGTCGAATTGAAAACATTATTGTATTGGCATTGTTGAACTCAATTTTCATAATAGCAAGCTCGGATGATTGTTTTGTTAGCTAAGCTAGCAAGTCTGTTTGTTTGGTTACCAATGTAGCTGCACTAGCTATCTAGTAAACTTGCTAGCTACTTCAGTGGATGTTGTCACATTTCTACTGACAAATGAATACATCTCTAGTGGCAAATGTGTTAAATTATAGCTATGGCATAAAACAGATAATCAAGTCAGAGCTCTATGCCTTCTCTGGAAAATAATGCAACTCAGTGGAAGGTCATTTCCACTCCATTCCATTCTACTACTTTGGCCACATTACCAATGTAAGTACAACATTGTTCTGATAATGTCCACATGTAAGATACATTGTGTACTTTGGTACCGCAGCTTCTCCAATCACTGTTGTCGTAGTTCCCTGTGATTGATGTTAGTACAACTTTGTTCAAATCTCAATGACTTGTCAGCAAGGTTTCACTGCCCACGGAGCTCCTCTCTGACCCTAAATCAAGGTCACCTGTGTTCTGCTGCTGTTGGTTCTGTGGTCAACAGGGGGCACTGTTGTCCTGGCCGAGCCGTCTGGACACTACTACTGGTCACTCACTGTACACTGTGACTGGACAGCCAATGTAAACAACATCTCCTCTCTTCTGAGTCAGTTGTCTCACATCCCCCAGTTCCTTCCATTAACAACCACTTTGGGATGGGATGTAAGAATGTCTCAACAAGAGAGCAGTCACAAGCCTTATCTAATTCTGGTCACTGTGAAAACTGTCACCAGACCACTCCCCCTCTCTCTAGTGGTTTTGACCCAAGCCTTCCAGTGTTGCATCAGAGCACTCCAAAAGGCCAGCCCGTGACCGTGAAAAAACAAATATTTACGTCTACAATGTCAACAGTCTTATGTAAACATTCACAGGGCCTTTCTGACTGGATATGTCATCTGTTGTCTCGCTGTACACGTTAAAACGGCATATCCTGCTAAATCCGGGTCCGGTGAGAGAAAATAAGATCCTCCACTCCTCCCTCCTCGGCTGCCCCTGAGGCTTCTGGGTAATTGCAGTGTTTAGGTCCATGGAGGAGACAGGCGGGCGGCGGGCGGGATGGTCACCTGGGCAGCTAAACAGGTATTTGGATTGCACTGTGTAATTTTCATTTTATACCATGGGACAAGTTAAATATTTGCATTCCATCACAGGCAACTATCCCCCCAACTATATAGCCTTATACAAGCCTAGCACCCCTCTTTTGCTTCTGGCTAGCTTAGAGGGTAAAACCAACCCACCATTATACAATAGTATGATTTCATCTTGTGCTTCATATGATGACATGGGAACAAAATGGTAGTGTTCAATCTCTGGACATGTTCCAAATGGCACTCTATTCCCTACATAGTGCACTTTGCAGGGAATAGGGTGCCATTTAAGACGTGTTCGTCAGGTGTAGTTGAGAGATCAGATCCACCCAGAGGGGGAAGAAAGTCACTTCCTGTTTGGCCTTTGAAGTCAAGCCTCATTTCCTGATGTGGACATTGTACTAGAAAAACGAAGGAAACTGCATGTTGATACACAGACCGGGTTTGATCATTCAGCCGTTTTGTCATTGAGGTCAAAGGATCCTTTAGGATTGCCCGCACATACTGCACATACTGCACTGACACTCCAACACACACACACACACACACACACACACACACACACACACACACAGAAACTCCAACACACACACACACACTCATACTGCACTGACACTCCAACACACACACACACACACACACACACACACACACACACACACACACACACACACACACACACTCACTTAGACACTGCTGCTACTCTGTTTATTATCTATCCTGAATGCCTAGTCACTTCCTACATGTACAGTTGAAGTCGGAAGTTTACATATACTTAGGTTGGAGTCATTAAAGCTCGTTTTTCAACCACTCCACATATTTCTTGTTAACAAACTATAGTTTTGGAAAGTCGGTAAGGACATCTACTTTGTACATGATACAAGTAATTTTTCCAACAATTGTAATTCACTGTATCACAATTCCAGTTGGTCAGAAGTTTACATACACTAAGTTGACTGTGCATTTAAACAGCTTGGAAAATTCTAGAAAATTATGTCATGGCTTTAGAAGCTTCTGATATTCTAATTGACATCATTTGAGTCAAATGGAGGTGTACCTGTGGATGTATTTCAAGGCCTACCTTCAAACTCGGTGCCTCTTTGCTTGACATCATGGGAAAATCAAAAGAAAACAGCCCAAAACATTGTAGACCTCCACAAGTCTGGTTCATCCTTGGGAGCCATTTCCAAACGCCTGAAGGTACCATGTTCATCTGTAGAAACAATAGCATGCAAGTATAAACACCATGGGACCACGCAGGCGTCATACCGCTCAGGAAGGAGATGCGTTCTGTCTCCTAGAGATAAACATACTTTGGTGCAAAAAGTGCAAATCAATCCCAGAACAACAGAAAACGACCTTGTGAAGATGCTGGAGGAAACAGGTCCAAAAGTGTCTATATCCACAGTAAAACGAATCTTATATAAACATAACCCGAAGCCACTTCTCCGAAACCGCCATAAAAAAGCCAGACTATGGTTTGGAACTGCACTTGGGGACAAAGATCGTATTTTTTGGAGAACTGTCCTCTGGTCTGATTAAACAAAAATAGAACTGTTTGGCCATAATGACCATCGTTATGTTTGGAGGAAAAAGGGGGAGGCTTGCAGGCCGAAGAACACCATCCCAACACCATAAGGACAACAAAGTCAAGGTATTGGAGTGGCCATCTCAAAGCCCTGACCTCAATCCCATAGAAAAATGTGTGGGCAGAACTGAAAAAGCGTATGCGAGCAAGGAGGCCTACAAACCTGACTCAGTTACACCAGCTCTGTCAGGAGGAATGGGCCAAAATTCACCCAACTTATTGTGGGAAGCTTGTGGAAGGCTACCCGAAGTGTTTGACCCAAGTTAAACATTTTAAAGGCAATGCTACCAAATACTAATTGAGTGTATGTAAACTTCTGACCCACTGGGAATGTGATGAAAGAAGTAAAAGCTGAAATATATAATTATCTCTACTATTATTCTGACATTTCACATTCTTAAAATAAAGTGGTGATCCTAACTTACCTAAGACAGGGAATTTTGACTAGGATTAAATGTCAGGAATTGTGAAAAACTGAGTTTAAATGTAATTGGCTAAGGTGTATGTAAACTTCCGACTTCAATTGTACATATTTCCTCAATAACCTCAACTACCTCGTACCCCGACACATTGAATAGGTACCGGTACTCCTTGTATATCGTCTGATTATTGTCATGTTATTGTGTTCCTATTTATTTCATTTTTCATCTTTAGCTAAATTGTCTTACTTTTTTAACTCTGCATTGCTGGGAAAGGGCTTGTAAGTAAACATTTCACAGTCAAGTCTATACCTGTTGTTTTTGGCGCATGTGAGAAATATCATTTAATTTGAGTACTGTTTGGGAAGTTTATATAGGCCTACATCATTTGCAATCGGTTATTCACTGTACGACCCTGTGTATTCTCAAACCAAAGATTAATGTTGAATGACATGGGACATTCTAACATGGAACATTTGTATCATTTCTCATTTATTCCAGTTCACTTAAAGTTGGAACCCTTAATGTTGAAACTGCCAAGTTACTTCAAACAACCAACACCGTGTTTTCCCCTCAGACATCATGGCATGCGTGATGGAACAGCAGAATATGTACCACAATGTTTCTAATTAACACACTGCTCAGCTCCATTTGGAGGCTCCTCGTCTCCTTTTTGTCAACAAAACAAATACAATAACAAATGAGCCTGGGACGACCAGTGGCGCTGTTTCACCTTTTGCGGATCTCAACTTTAACTTTCACTAACTCTCATTTGTCAGTCACACAAGAAGAATGTAGGTAACTCCTGAGCTTTGACAATCCATCCAGTGTAAAATGTGAAACGGAGGGAAAGACTGCTCTTTCTACAAGCCTCCAGGGAGGAGCAGGAACATTGGGTTATTGTTTCCAGAGAGGAAATAATCCGTTAATTTATACAACAGTAGGATGTCTCCACTGGTCCACTTAATGTGTGTCCCAAATGGCACCCTATTTCCTATATAGTGCACTACTATGGGCCCTGGCCAAAAGTAGTGCACTACATAGGGCATAGGGTACCATTTGGGATGCTGACTATTTCTGCTCAGAAGCCATTAAGGTCCATTAATTAGTGCTGTAAAAGCAGGGCAGCGTACTCGAGGCCTGGCCCTATCTGGCACACTTCTAGGAAATGAATGGATGGAGTAATAATCATTCGTGGAAATGGAAAAAGAGAATCAGTTGGGAGAGCCCTTGGTCAAAATGTTATGTCTAGTGTTGTGTTTAAATTTCTCGTGAACAGACACATCATCTGTCAACAACTGTGGGATGCGACAACTTGCGAGGAAGGTGCTCGCTAGGGTTAAATGGCGGGAACCACATGACTGAGATTTACAGGCCAAAATCATTCCCATTTCCCGGGGATAAATAACTGCGAGACAAATAAATAAGTAAATAATAGTAAATTATAATAAAGTATTTATATGAACCACATGGTGTGAAATGGAACTGTTAAATTATATAAATAAATGATGTAAATCTGTCTTCTCTACGGCCTCTGCATGATGGATCATCAACGCTCATGGTGGGGACAGACAGCCCATCTCAGTATGAAGTGCAGTTCACAATGAATGTAGACCTGTCATCTCATCATGGTAACTTTTTTTCTTGTGACAGGTAGGCCTACATTTGCTGCAGCATAGCCTATGCTACAGTAATGTAAAGACCGAATACGCGTCTAATTTACCCATCTCCATCTGGATTTCGGGGGTCACTTTATTTTTTGTTAATTGTAACAATGTTTTTTTTAGTTGCAGCTGCAGTTTTAAAACAGCCTATCACTCAAATATCATTGCTTTAAATCAGGGCACGCTCGAGCACTCTCTCGCAGTCGTTATCTCTCTCCATCATCCAAAATAGATACAAAAAAATATAATTTTGCCCCTGAAAAAGGCAGTTAACCCACTGTTCCTAGGCCGTCACTGAAAATAAGAATTTGTTCTTCACTGACTTGCCTAGTTAAATAAAGGTACAATGAAAAGGTAAAGTACAGTACCAGCCAGTTTGGACACACCTACTCATTCAAGAGTTTTTCTTTATTTATACTATTTTCTTCCATTTGTAGAATAATGGAATTTCTTTCCTTCTTAATGTTTTTGAGCCAATCAGTTGTGTTGTGAAAAGGTAGGGGTGGTATACAGAAGACAGCCCCATTTGATAAAAGACCATGTCCATATTATGGCAAGAACAGCTCAAATAAGCAAAGAGAAATGACAGTCCATCATTACTTTAAGACATGAATGTCAGTCAGAGTTAGAGTTACCAGCCTCAGAAATTGTAGCCCAAATAAATGCTTCACAGAGTTCAAGTAACAGACACATCTCAACATCAACTGTTCAGAGGATACTGTGTGGATCAGGCCTTCATGGTCGATTTGCTGCAAACAAACCACTACTAAAGGACACCAATAATAAGAAGAGACTTGCTTGGGCGAAGAAACATGAGCAATGGACATTAGACCAGTGGAAATCTGTCCTCTCTGTCCTTATTTACATAAGTATTCAGACCATTTGCTTTGAGACTCAAAATTGAGCTCAGGAGCGTCCTGTTTCCATTGATTGTCCTTGAGATGTTTCTACAACTTGATTGGTGTACACCTGTGGTAAATTCAATTGATTGGACATGATTTGGAAAGGCAGTTGACAGTGCATGTCAGAGCAAAAACCAAGCCATGAGGTCAAAGGAATTGTCCGTAGAGCTCCGAAACAGTATTGTGTTGAGGCACAGATCTGGGGAAGGGTACCAAAAAATGTATGCAGCATTGAAGGTCTTCAATCACACAGTGGCCTCCATCATTCTTAAATGGAAGTAGTTTGGAACCACCAAGATTCTTCCTAGAGCTGGACGCTCGGCCGAACCGAGTAATCGGGGGAGAAGGGCCTTGGTCAGGGAGGTGACCAAGAACTTGATGGTCACTCTGACAGAGCCCCAGAGTTCCTCTGTGGAGATGGGAGAACCTTCCAAAAAGACAACCATCTCTGACAGCACTCCACCAATCAGGCCTTTGTGGAAGAGTGGCCAGACGGAAGCCACTCCTCAGGCACATGACAGCCCGCTTGGCGTTTTCCAAAAGGCACCTAAAGGACTCAGACCGTGAGAAACAAGATTCTCTGGTCTGATGAAACCAAGATTTAACTCTTTGTTCTAAATGCCAAGCATCATGTCTGGAGGAAACCTGGCACCATCCCTATGGTGAAACATGGTGGTGGCAGCATCATGATGTGGGGATGTTTTTCAGTGGCAGGGACTGGGAGACTAGTCAGGATTGAAGGAAAGATGAACGGAGGAAAGTACAGAGAGATCCTTGATGAAAACCTGCTCCAGAGGGTTCAGAACCTCAGAGTGGGGCGAAGGTTCACCTTCCAACAGAACAACAACCCTAAGCACACAGCCAAGACAACGCAGGAGAGGCTTCAGGAAAAGTCCCTGAATGTCCTTTAGTGGCCCAGCCAGAGCCCGGACTTGAACCCGATCTAACACCTCAGGATAGACCTGAAAGTAGCTGTGCAGCAACGCTCTCCACAGCTATTTTCAGAAGAATAGGAAAAACTCCCCAAATACAGGTGTGCCAAGCTTGTAGCATCAGACCCAAGAAGATTTAAGTCTGTAAGCGCTGCCAAATATGCTTCAACAAAGTAATGAGTAAAAGGTTTGAATACTTATGTAAATGTGATATTTCAGTTGTAGTTTTTTTATACATTTGCAAAAATGTCTTAGAACCTGTTTTTGCTTTGTGATTGCGGGGTATTGTTTGTAGATTGATGAAGGGGAAAAAAACGATTTAATACCTTTTTAGAATAAGGCTGTAACGTAACAAAATGTGAAAAAAGTCTAGGGGTCTGAATACTTTCAGAATGCACTGTATGTGTGTTGGATAAATGGCACAATTGTTTGGTCTTTTTTGGGCTTGGGCTCATTAAATGCCTTTAATGTAGGGCTCATTAAATGCCTTTAATGTAGGGCTCACTAAATGTCTTTAATGTAGGGCTCATAAAATGTGTTTAATGTGTGGCTCATTAGGCTCGGGCTTGAATTTTTTATCAAATCTCTCATCAAATTCAGATATAGGCCCATTTATATGCTTTTATAATACTTTTGAAAACTTCCGGTTTTGGCTGGGAAATACCGGGTTACCCAAGAGAAAGTGATTTATTCTCGGGATGGAACATTTTGTAAAATACCGGGAAAATATTGAATCTTGAATCTTCAGAATTTTGGAAGGGGAGGGCCCATACACTTATCCGTAACTTGCAAAGAGAGGGGGTTGGAGCTTACCACCCTACTTCTGTTCCTCTTCTAGTATCTGCCACCAGACTTTATTTGAGCATCTGACATATTTACCCATTTTTTTAGTTCTGGGTTTCCGAGATATGTGTTGTATTAATCTGTGTTAATAATGTATTGTGGATAGGTCTTCTATTGAGTGGGTGTCTTTCTGTACACACACATGTTAAAATGTGTCACGTGCTTATGCAGATATGTATGTTTTCATGCATGTGTGTGAAATAGAGGCCTTCATGGGTTTGGACCCATTCCCG
This sequence comes from Oncorhynchus kisutch, assembly GCF_002021735.2. Lineage (NCBI taxonomy): Eukaryota > Metazoa > Chordata > Actinopteri > Salmoniformes > Salmonidae > Oncorhynchus > Oncorhynchus kisutch. Next base: position 17,817,316 of record NC_034195.2, on the reverse strand, counting down.
AAATGAACCTGGGGCTTTCCCACCCGGAACCGATATGCATAAATGCATTTTTTTTTTTTAATATAGAGACACATTTCAAACGGACCGGAGGACAACTAGACCCATTCCATATGAACCTGGTCGGATAATGACCCAGTCCGATCTGATCGGAGTGAGGGAAGCAGCAGAAAAGTACTTTTTTAAGCTACTTTATTAACCGGCGCTGATACAGCATGAGAGGAGGGAGAGTTGCAGCTCTAGCAGGCGGGGGAGGACCATACTGTGAGCGAGGGACTTAGGGAGGGAGAGGTGCAGCTCTAGCAGGCGCGGGAGGACCATACTGTGAGCGAGGGACTTGGGGAGCAGGGAGGGAGGGAGAGGTGCAGCTCTAGCAGGTGGGGGAGGGCCATACTGTGAGCGAGTGACTTGGGGAGCAGGGAGGGAGGGAGAGGTGCAGCTCTAGCAGGCGGGGGAGGGCCATACTGTGAGCGAGTGACTTGAGGAGCAGGGAGGGAGGGAGAGACAAGAGACACCAAGTCGACTCCAACTATAGTAGATTAATAGCTGACTAGCTAGCTAGGCTAATTGAGGCTGCAGCGCTTTCTGATCCTACAGTTACAAATAACACCAACTCCATTCAGAATATTAAGTAGCAGCCTGCCTGTTGGCTCTTGGTCGCTGTAGCCTGTCCTTGTCCTTTAATTTTTTATTCCATCTTCCATGGATTAGATATCTCCTCACTTTTGCCACACGGAGCAAGGTTCTATGACTGTAGCCTATTGCCTCTTTGATGACTTACGATTGGCCAACAACAAGATACACGCTCCACTCTTGTGAAAAGCAAGAGCAGCAGCATAAATTATACAATTTCTCTTTCTCTAATGCAGCAGTGGCGTTTTGAAATGCACGGGCCCTTCCGGACAAGTCAGTTACAATTACACCCGTGACCCGTGACCCGTGACAGATCCCACCCAGATCTGTGACATTATTTACAATTCTGGATACTAAAAATATATATTTTTAATTTTCTTGATAAAAATAGTGCACTGGGCCTTTAATAGTCCTGCATTAGTGAACCAATATAGCCGTCTATAACGCAACACTCCCACCCCCAAAACATTTCCCCATTTCCCCTATGTGTGTGTGGATATGTGTTCAGGGCGTCAGGAATCGGCACACCTGTAGGTGGGTGTTCATTACACGGGCCCCTGAGTGATGGCTTAGCCTATAGGAGGCTGTTGTTCATCGTGATCGCCAACTTAATTAGCTCTCACTCAGAGAGCCTCTGAAGGCAGGCCCTGTAGTGTGTGTGTGTGTGTGTGTGTGTGTATGTATGTGTGTGTGTGTGTGTGTGTGTGTGTGTGTGTGTGTGTGTGTGTGTGTGTGTGTGTGTGTGTGTGTGTGTGTGTGTGTGTGTGTGTGTGTGTGTGTGTGTGTGTGTGTGTGTGTGTGCGCACGCATGTTTGTGTGCAACTTGGCTTTTGTGTGTGGTTGTCTCAAGGCGGTATATAAAATGCATGGTACATTCTCCTGGAGGATGAAACACACACACTATCAGTCCTTGTCCCCCCCCCCCCCCCCTTATCAACAAACCCCCTGTGCATCATATATCTTAGTTAGATGTGCAAATACAATTCTACATCCATCATCTTTGAGTACTGCCCAAATTGCAGCAGTTATGCTTATTGCACATTGCGGTCATCTCGTCCTGAATCTAGAAACATGACTCAAAGTGATTAAAAGTCGACTCATTACTAAACGTACTGTAATTCATTGTAATGACATGAAGCAGCCTGAACCAGAGTGTTTCTCTGGTCTGTTCCTCGGAGATAAGCTGCTTATTTAATGAAACCTCTTCCCTCGCCGGCCGTTTGGCCTTTGGCAAGGAAAGAGCAGGAGAGATGAAATAAGAGGAGAAAAGAAAAGAGAAAGAAAAAGGGGCTGACAAAGAGTGTTTGTAGAGAGAGAGAGAGAGAGAGAGAGAGAGACAGAGAGAGAGAGACAGAGACAGAGAGACAGAGAGACAGAGAGAGAGAGAGAGAGAGAGAGAGAGAGAGAGAGAGAGAGAGAGAGAGACAGAGAGAGAGAGACAGAGACAGAGAGACAGAGAGACAGAGAGAGAGAGAGACAGAGAGAGAGAGAGAGAGAGAGAGAGAGAGAGAGAGAGAGAGAGAGAGAGAGAGAGAGAGACAGAGAGAGAGAGAGAGAGAGAGAGAGAGAGAGGAGGAGGAGGAGGAGGAGGAGTGGAAGGAAGGGGGGGTAAAGGATAGTAGACAGTAGAAAGAGGGAGAGAGATAGAGAGAATGAGATGGGGGAGTCTTGTTCTCCTCTGTCTGTCCTCCCTGCTAATAACAGTTGAGTTTGCTCTCCCCTCCCCTCCTCTCCTCTCCCCCCTGCCCTGCCTGCCCTGCCCTGGGCCGGCTCCAGCTCCAGCTCCACTCACATGTGTTCTGGCATGACTCTGGCTGGGAGCTTGGGGGCTGCGGCCCCCTCACTCCACTCGGCCCTGTCAGGCTCCCAGCCAGAGAGTAATGTGAAAATGTGGCTCGCTGGCGTCCACTTGATTAAGTCCGTCCACGTGTCTGGAGAGAGGAGACAGAAGGTTTAATCACCATGGCCCTGACACTCTCTTCTCCTCCCTCTCCTCTTTTCCTTCATCTTCTTCCTTCTTGTTCTCCTCCTCCTTGGAGCCGGGATTAGTTTTTCTCTGTTTTATTTACTTCTACACTGGTTTTCTTTGTTCATCATTTTTTTCATTTTTTTTCTCTTTTCGCTCCTTCTGTGTAACTGACTTTTATTCTGTTAGCTTTTTCTTCCTGTCTTACTCTTTTTCTTCTTGTGTCCTTTCTCTTGCTCTTTTTCACATAGTGATCACCCCCCCATCTGTCCTCTGTGTGTGTGTGTGTGTGTGTGTGTGTGTGTGTGTGTGTGTGTGTGTGTGTGTGTGTGTGTGTGTGTGTGTGTGTGTGTGTGTGTGTGTGTGTGTGTGTGTGTGTGTGTGTGTGTGTGTGTGTGTGTGTGTGTGTGTGTCTATACCTGTTTGTACAGTTGAAGTCAGAAGTTTACATACACCTTAGTCAAATACATTTAAACTCAGTTTTTCACAATTCCTGACATTTAATCCTAGTCAAAATTCCCTGTCTTCGGTCAGTTAGGTTCACCACCTTACTTTAAGAATGTGAAATGTCAGAATAATAGTAGAAGGAATTATTTATTTCAGCTTTCACTTCTTTCATCACATTCCCAGTGGGTCAGAAGTTTACATACACTCAATTAGTATTTGGTAGCATTGCCTTTAAATTGTTGAACTTGGGTCAAACGTTTTGGGTAGCCTTCCATAAGCTTCCCACAATAAGTTGGGTGAATTTTGGCCCATTCCTCCTGACAGAGCTGGTGTACCTGAGTCAGGTTTGTTGGCCTCCTTGCTTGCACATGCTTTTTCAATTCTGCCCACAAATTTTCTATGGGATTGAGGTGACGGCTTTGTGACAGCCACTCCAATACCTTGACTTGTCCTTAAGCCATTTTGCCACAACTTTGGAAGTATGCTTGGGGGTCATTGTCCATTTGGAAACCCATTTGCGACCAAGCTTTAACTTCCTGACTGATGTTGAGATGTTGCTTCAATATATCTGCATAATTTTCCTCCTCGTGATGCTATCTATTTTGTGAAGTGCACCAGTCCCTCCTGCAGCAAAGCACCCCCACAATATGATTCTGCCACCCCCGTGCTTCACGGTTGGGATGGTGTTCTTCGGCTTGCAAGCCTCCCCCTTTTTCCTCCAAGCATAATAATGGTCATTATGGCCAAACAGTTATTTTTTTGTTTAATCAGACCAGAGGACTTTTCTCCAAAAATAATTATCTTTGTCCCCATGTGCAGTTGCAAACTGTAGTCTGGCTTTTTTCTGGCAGTTTTGGAGCAGTGGCTTCTTCCTTGCTGAGTGGCCTTTCAGGTTATGTTGATATAGGACTCGTTTTACTGTAGATATAGATACTTTTGTACCGGTTTCTTCCAGCATCTTCACAAGGTCCTTTGCTGTTGTTCTGGGATTGATTTGCACTTTTCGCACCAATGTATGTTCCTCTCTAGGAGACAGAACGCATCTCCTTCCTGAGTGGTAAGACGGCTGCGTGGTCCCATGGTGTTTATACTTGCGTACTTTTTTTTTAGGTCTTTGCTGATTTATTTTGATTTTCCCATGATGTCAAGCAACGAGGCACTGAGTTTGAAGGTAGGCCTTGAAATACATCCACAGGCACACCTCCAATTACCTCAAATGATGTCAATTAGCCTATCAGAAGCTTCTAAAGCCATGACATCTTTTTCTGGAATTTTTCAAGCTGTTTAAAGGCACAGTCAACTTATTGTATGTAATCTTCTGACCCACTAGAATTGTGATACAGTGAAATAATCTGTCTGTAAACAATTGTTGGAAAAAATACTTGTGTCATGCACAAAGTAGATGTCCTAACCGACTTGCCAAATCTATAGTTTGTTAACAAGAAATTTGTGGAGTGGTTGAAAAACACGTTTTTATTACTCCAACCTAAGTGTATGTAAACTTCCGACTTCAACTGCATATGTGCATGCACGTATATGGTTTGTGTGTGAACATGTGTGTCTGTGCACAGCAGTGTAGAGGGGAAGAAGGCAGGGAGGGAGTGCCAGGCCAGCCGTGGTGTGTTGTTTTCCCAGTAGATCTATAAAAGTGTCAGGGTGAAGAAATAGAGCATCATGGGCTGAGCAGAGTGGACCGCTCCTGACAGGCAGACAGGCAGGCAGCTCACCACTACACTCCGTTAAGACACTCCCACCTCGCTTGTCCTCCCACCCCCTTTTTCTGAGATATAAACAGCACCTTAGTTCAACTCCCAAAAAGTCAACTTTGTTTTTTCTTGACACTTTTAAAAACTTGTTTGATTTTTTTTCTTTTAATTTTGAATTGTTGATGGATGTTTCTATCATTGCAGACACTTTCTCTCTAGAGCCCCGTAGGATTTCTTTTCCACTCAATAGTAAAACTTTATTTCATAGGTGAGACCAGAACTGGAGAATTCCTAACTTTACGTTCAGTAGGAGATGGAAGGGAAACTATATGGATTGTTTTGAATTCATTGCAGTTTCACCATGTCTGCCTGTCCTTGAGCAGCCAGAGCTGCAATAAAGTGCTTGTGATGAATGGGTTGTGATGGGTACGTTTAAGTCCAGGACCTGGGGTATAATACATACTGTACGTTCATCGTTTCCTATACAGTTCATGTATAATGCTTTTCATGGCGCCACTATTCCACATGATGAATTACTTTATTTCATGGTTAAATGAGTTCATATTATGTTTCCAAAAGAGCTCACTAACTTATATTACCGAAAATATACATCACATTACAATATTCATTGCATCTGAAGCCAAAATAGTTTAGTATACCCATATCTCCAAACACATCCATTACATTATGATACTTATCGCATTAGTAGCTATGTGACACTGAGCTCCACCTGTGTTGCCACGTCACTCTCATCCAAAACCAACATGCCCCTTTATTCTAATCCACCTGGGCTGACCTTAGCCCAAGACTGTGGACAGGGCCCTCTTGTGTCGCTGGCTTGATCTGGCACACGCACACACACCCTTCTCCATAATCTGTTCACACACACACCTTAGGAGTGCTACTCTCCATCTTAGCGAGGCCTATAGCGAATGGCGTTAGCAGACAGCAGCAGATGCGTTGAAATGCGGGCCCTTCTCCCATCCATCACACGCTGTCATTACCCCGGCACAGCTAGGCCGCTAGCTAAATGATTCTATTAGCGCTGGCCCCTCAAAGCCCCCACTGTTCCCCCTGTCTCTACAATGTGTCCCTGCTATCCAACCCATGCGTTGATAATTTGCTTGGAGAAATTGGCCCTGGACAAGCCTCCAATTATGGCATAGCACCCTGTTCTGTTCCCAGATCCTCATTCCAGATAACTGCTTGCATTGCTGCTGCTTTGAAACCACGAATGTATCCTTCTTCTTTCTCTCCCTCTCGCCCTCTTTCAATCTTCTCAGTCTTCTCCTCCTCTGGGAAGTGTAAATATTGCAGTGACAGGCAGTCAGCTTCGTATCACGCTGAAATGAGGTGAACCGTTTACACAGAAATCAGCTGATCTCATATTAAACCTTTTTATGGTGAATAAATGCCATTTGTAGGGATGTCAGTGCAGTGAATGTTCTCCTTGGGGCTTCATGTCTCATAGCGGTTCCATGTGACTCACAGAACCAACATACACAGAGTGTACAAAACATTAAGAATACCTTCCTAATATTGAGTTGCACCCCCCCCCCCCCCCCCCCTCCGCTTTTACCCTCAAAACAGCCTCTCAATTTGTCAGGGCATGGACTCTAAAAGATGTCGAAAGCGTTCCACAGGGATGCTGACCCATGTTGACTCCAATGCCTCCAACAGTTGTGTCAAATTGACTGGAGGTCCGTTTGGTGGAGGACCATTCTTGATACACACGGGAAACTGTTGAGCGTGAAAAACCCAGCAACACTTCAGTTCTTGACACAAACCGGTGCGCCTGGCACCTACTAACATACCCCGCTCAAAAGCGCTTAAATCTTTTGTTTTGACCATTCACCCTCTAAATGGCACACATACATAAACCATGTCCCAATTGTCTCAAGGCTTAAAAATCCTTCTTTAACCTGTGTCCTCCCCTTCATCTACACTGATTGAAGTGGATTTAAGTGACATCAGTACAGGATCATAGCTTCACCTGAATTCAGCTGGTCAGTCTGTCATGGAAAGGTGTTCATAATGTTTTGTGCACTCAGTGTATATTGAGACTTTTTTGTACTATGTTGTGGTACAACATAGGATATTTGCCTTCTCATCTTAACAGTTATGTTTTGTGTGAGATTTGTAGTGCTTTCAGAAAGTATTCACACCCCTTGACTTTATCCACGTTTTGTTGTGTTACAGCCGGAATATATCAAATGTAGATTTGTTTTGTCACTGGCCTACACACAATATACCCCATGATATCAAAGTGTTTAAAAAACAACATTTTTTACAAATTAATTTAAAATGAAAATCTGAAATGTCTTGAGTTAGTAAGTGTTCAACCCCTTTGTTATGGCAAGCCTAAATAAGTTCAGGAGTAAAAAATGTGCTAAACAAGTCACTTAATAAGTTGCATGGACTCACTCTCTGTGCAATAATAGTGTTTGACATCCTTTTTTTTTATGTCTACCACATCTTTGTACCCAACAATTATCTGTAAGGTCTCTCAGTCAAGCAGTGGATTTCAAACACAGATTCAACCATAAAAACCAGGGAGGTTTTTCAATGTCTCACAAAGAAGGGCATCTATTGGTAGATGGGTAGAAAAAACAATAGACATTGAATATCTCTCTGGTAAAGTTATGAATTACATTTTATTGTACCAGTACACCCAGTCACTGTAAAGATACAGGCATCCTTCCAAACTAAGTTGCCGGAGAGGAAGGAAACTGCTCAGAGATTTCACCATCAGGCCAATGATTAAAACAGCTGTAGAGTTTAATGGCTGTGATAGGATAAAACTGAGGATGGATCAACAACATTGTAGGAACTCTACAATACTAACCTAATTGACAGTGTGAAAAGAAGGAAGCTTGTACAGCATAAAAAATATTCCAAAACATGGATCCTGTTTGCTACAAGGCAATACTGCAAAAAGTGTGGCAAAGCAATTCAGTTTTCGTACTGAATACAAAGTGTTATGTTTTGGGCAAATCCAATTCAACACGTTACTGAGTACCACTCTCTATATTCAAGCATAGTGGTGGCTGCATCATGTTATGTTATGCTTGTAATCATTAAGGACAGGCAAAATCCTAGAGGAAAACTTGGTTCAGACTGCTTTCCACCAGACACTAGGAGACATATTCACCTTTCAGCAGGACAATAACCATATATATAACCACACAATGCCAAGTTGCTTACCAAGAAGACAGTGAATGTTCCTGAGTAGCTGAGTTACAGTTTTGACTTAAATGTACTTGAAAATCTATAGCAGTTATCAATAACCAATTTGACAGAGTTTGAAGAATTTTGAAAAGATTAATGGGCAAATGTTGCACAATCCATGTGTGGAAAGCTCTTAGAGACTTGTCCAGAAAGACTCACAGGTGTAATCGCTGCCAAAGGTGCTTCTACAAAGTATTGGCTCGGGGGTGTGAATGCTTATGTAAATGAGATATTTCTGTATTTCATTTTCAAACGTTTGCTAAAAATCCTAAAAACACGTTTTCCCTTTTGTCATGATGTTGTAGTGTGTGTAGATGAGTGAGATGTTTTATTCATTCAATCCATTTTGAATTCAGGCTGTAACACAACAAAATGTGGATTAAGTCGAGGGGTATGAAAACTTTATGACGGCACATTACACATAGAATCTCCCTGCTCAATACGAGAAATGCAACAAAGCAAAAGTAGAATGATTTTATGCCCTAGATGAGAATGCATGCTAGCTATGAAAATGATGTGTTGGAAGTCATCATCATCACCACAGACACTGGGAGAAAGTCCCTGGACATGGGACAATACTCTTTCTGTAGTACAAACTGTATAGGTGCAACCTAGCACAGCAAAATGTCATTAGAAATACATACAGAATTTGATCACAGTCACTGGATAATGAGATTGTGTTGTTGTTTAGATTAGGAATTTGTTTTTTTTGTTTTTATCAACGCTGCTCTATGAATCGGACACTGTGTTCTTGTGTTTTGGCAGCAGTTTTGTTTTCAACGTGTTCCAACACATTCTGAGGGGTACTGTTTGTTCTTTTGCCCAAATTAGATAACACGTCTCTGTCCGAGCCCAATCTCTGCATCGGGAGTTCTGCATTGTCACTGGTGTGGAAAGTTTATAAAAATCAGTTGGGGGGAAAAAGTCAGTTCAGTTTGTCAGTTATTGCCTGAGGTCAAAGGTCAAGATGCAGGCACATAATGCAGTGTGACACGCTCCCCTCTCAGATCTCACTTCACACAGAAACTGAAGCAAGGTCAACTTCCCCAACACAGCTCTGCTGCCCTATAGAACCCACGCTTACCATCTTTCATTTGTTCTGAGGCTGTGAACTCCTCATGTACAATCACCTGATCTCCCGGAAACAGCATGTTACGCATTGCTCTTAACCTGACCAGGTTAGACCTGGGATATGAGCCTTGATTGGCTAGTGAGCCCAGGGATGGAGGTCTGGGTTTGTCCAATGAGTCATCCTCAGAAAGGTGATGTGAAATAGATGACGGAAGTCATTGTGGATAAATGAAGGTTTACTATGCTATGCATGACAATACTATGTCAGTTATAATGCTGGGCTGCATTTCATTTCAAATGGTTGTTTTTTTGGGTTTCATTGTGTCATTTTGGGTTTCATTGTGTATTTATTGGTTGGTGCTATCAAATCTCCCCTTTGGGGCGATCTTACCTGGCCCCCAGTCTTAATTTACTTTCTTGGTGGATCTGAGATGGTTGGATTGATATTTAGTGGTGTCAGAAGGGAAGGATCTTTTCGGAATGAGATGCAGCCCTGGAGAGTTATTTGAATAAAAACTGTATTAGGATCCCCATTGGCTGACACCGTAATGTCAGCTTATCTTCCTGGGGTCCAACAGAGAACTAAAAAGACATTACAATTTTACATTAAGGCATTACAAACATTTAACAAGTAACGTTAAACATTACAGACAATTCAAATACCTTACAGGTGATACATTCAAAAGCCCAGTGCAGTCAAAAACTTGATTTCCTGTGTTTTAAATATATTTCGACACTAGAAGTTTGGAATAATACTTTTTTCATTTCACCCTGTTTTGTTGGATGGATTTTTGGCCTTCCACAGTGACATCATCATGCAGTAAATTAGTTGATAAACCAGTTCCAAACCTCTGCCAATAACAGTAAGTGTTCAGTTTTCCCCTCCCCACGCAGACCACTCCCCAGTAAGGGTGCGTGGGTAAAATCACTGAAGAAGCCAAGTTAAGCCAGTAAAAAAGCCATATGACAACCTCTGTTGTGATAATTGCTTTGTTTGCTCTAAAAACCCATTCATTCCTACTCCACCGTGACATACAATAAGGCTGTGACAACAAAAAGACAACAGTCACACAGTGGTGGAATCATTTCAACTACAACCACCCTTTGCCTTGATGACAGCTTTGAACACTCTTGGCATTCTCTCAACCAGCTTCACCTAGAATGCATATTCACCTAGAATGCTTTTCCAACAGTCTTGAAAGAGTTCCCACAGCCCTGAGTCAGGTTTGTAGGCCTCCTTGCTCGCACACACTTTTTCAGTTCTGCCCACAAATTTTCTATAGGATTGAGGTCAGGGCTTTGTAATGGCTACTCCAATACCTTGACTTTGTTGTCCTTAAGCCGTTTTGCCACAACTTTGGAAGTATGCTTGGGGTCATTGTCCATTTGGAAGACCCATTTGCGACTTAGCTTTAACTTCATGACTGATGTCTTGAGATGTTGCATCATTTTCCTACCTCATGATGCCATCTATCTTGTGAAGTGCACCAGTCCCTCCTGCAGCAAAGCACCCCCACAACATGATGCTGCCATCCCCGTGCTTCACGGTTGGGATGGTGTTCTTCCGCTTGCAAGCCTCCCCCTTTTTCCTCCAAACATAATAATGGTCATTATGGCCAAACAGTTCTATTTTTGTTTCATCAGACCAGAGGACATTTCTCCAAAAAGTATGATCTTTGTCCCCATGTACAGTTGCTAAACGGAGTCTGGCTTTTTTTATGGCGGTTATGCGCCAGTGGCTTCTTCCTTACTGAGCAGCCTTTCAGGTTATGTTGATATAGGACTCATTTTACCATGGATATAGATACTTTTGTACCTGTTTCCTCCAGCATCTTCACAAGGTCCTTTGCTGCTGTTCTGGGTTTGATTTGTGCTTTTCACACCAAAGTACGTTCATCTCTAGGACACAGAATGTGTCTCCTTCCTGAGCGGTAAGACGGCTGCGTGGTCCCATGGTGTTTATACTTGCATACCTTTTTCTGAGGTTTTGGCTGATTTATTTTATTTTTCCCATGATGTCAGCAATGAGGCACTGAGTTTGAAGGTAGGCGTTGAAATGCATGCACAGGTACACCTTCAATTGCCTCAAATGATGTCAATTAGCCTATCAGAAGCTTATAAAGCCATGACATCATTTTCTGGAATTTTCCACGCTGTTTAAAGGCAGAGTCAACTTAGTGTATGTAAACTTCTGACACTGGAATTGTGATACAGTGATTTATAAGTGAAATAATCTGTCTGTAAACAATTGTTGGGAAAATGACTTGTGTCATGCACAAAGTAGATGTCCTAACCGACTTGCCCAAATTATAGTTTGTTAACAAGAAATGTGTGGAGTGGTTGAAAAACGAGCTTTAATGACTCCAACGTAAGTGTATGTAAACTTCCGAGTTCAACATAACTTCATCCACTGTTATGCCATGCAGCCCTACAGTTTTCCCAGACTTAAAGGCTTTAATTGCATCAAGACGTTCCTCCTCTGTAATTTGGCCTTCACATGAGTCTTTCTGTACAGCTGTTCATTTTACATTATTAATAGAAGAAAAAAAATCCCTACATTTAGCTTCGGTTAGTGTAGATGGAGGACACTGAAATGAAAATATATACAGTGCCTTGCGAAAGTATTCGGCCCCCTTGAACTTTGCGACGTTTTGCCACATTTCAGGCTTCAAACATAAAGATATAAAACTGTATTTTTTTGTGAAGAATCAACAACAAGTGGGACACAATCATGAAGTGGAACGACATTTATTGGATATTTCATACTTTTTTAACAAATCAAAAACTGAAAAATTGGGCGTGCAAAATTATTCAGCCCCCTTAAGTTAATACTTTGTAGCGCCATCTTTTGCTGCGATTACAGCTGTAAGTCGCTTGGGGTATGTCTCTATCAGTTTTGCACATCGAGAGACTGAAAGTTTTTCCCATTCCTCCTTGCAAAACAGCAAGTGTTTTCTAATTATATGCATATTCTAGCATCTTGTCCTGAGAAAATAGCCCATTTACTTTGGGAACGTTATTTTTCCAAAAATTTAAATAGTGCCCCCTAGATTCAACAGGCTAGCTTGCTAGCTACTTCCAGACACATAATGAGAGAATACCCCAATCTGACCATTTTACTGGCCCTAGCAGTGCTGGTTGTGCTGTTTTCATGTTTTCCAGAGTGTTGGTTACTGTAGGTTACTGTAACTGTGCTGCTGGCAACAATTTAAGTATGCTTTTTTTGCCGATGTTTACTGACACCGGCCATATTCAATGGGTGTTGAGCTTTCGTAAGTTCATCAGTTATTCTGCGCTCCCTGACACACTCGCATGAGAGTGCTCTGAAATCGGAGTAGATGGCCAGACTGAATTTATGAACACACCCGAAATGGTTACTTGCATAGTGGAGTATTTTGTAAGACATGTAGCTAGCTAGCTATATAAGTAAACAATGAAGCATAATCCCAACTCCTGACATTACTACCCTGCATGAATATGCAGGTAGCTAACCAACCAGGTTCAATGTTAGCTAGCTAACATTAGGCTATAGCTAGCTAAGCAAAAGGTCTAGATACGAATAATAAGGTCATACGCATAACGTTAGCTAGCGAACCAGCCAGCTAACATTAGCTTGCTAGCTAAACAATGAAGCATAACCACAACTCATGACGTTACTACATGAAATTGCAGGTAGCTAACCACCTGATTCAATGTTAGCTAGCTAACTTTAGGCTATAGCTAGCTAAGCAAATGTCTCTTTCTGTCAAAATTAGAAACATGTAATATCTGAAAATGTAGCTAGCTAACCTGTATAGATAATTCATGGTTGGACACATCTCCTTTCGGATGCCATGGTTGCCCTTAGTGTGAAGATGTAATCCGGTGACAGGTGTTTTCTCCATCTCCTTAGCTATCATACTTGAATTCCACTTATTTAAAAACTCAGTCCTCCAGAAGGTGGAGAGCAACACTTATGCAGTTTTAATATACATTTTCAAAAATCTGCATTAGACAGGATTACCTAGACATACTGACCAGCTCAAATAGACACAAGTGTGCTATATGGCAGACCAATTCAAACTCATCCTTCGGCATGTCCAGCCCACACATTATCTCAGCCAATCATGGCCAGCGGGGAGGTTGCTGCCTTTTTCTTTTGCTAAACCAACTAGGCTCATAATTTAAGAATTGTATTCATATTTACAGATGGCATACAAGTTTGTTATTAAGGCACATGAAAGTTCACATGTTTGAGAAGGCATTTCTGCCAAGAAACACATCTTGATAAAAAGTTTACGCTCAAGCGGCTTTCCTGTGACGTAGTGACCCGTGACATACGCCTAGTTTCCTGAAACGGGTCACATGTTCCATCCATTTTGCATTGTTTTTTAAATAATATATTACACTTGATCTTTCATGAATATGTTCCTCCAACTTATTCTGAGCCTCTATGGTACGTTTTTTTTTATTGCTATCTTTCTGTACTGTTAGTCCTTCTATTTGCTTTGTTAAAATGGAGTCTCTTTTTTTCATGATATCCCATTGCTTAGCCCAAAGGATCACACAGTGCCACCCACAGAACAGAAGCAGATCAACCGCCAAAAGCATTTCCATCGCCCTCACCTCGATTTGCATTACATAATAGCTATAAAAAAAGATTTGCCTTACAAAAATTACATTTTTGGCAAGCAATTACTATTTTAGCAAAAAAAAAAATGTAATTCATCCTATGTTATCCCTAACATCTTTCTCCCAAGCAACAGTTAGTTAGTGAGACAGAGACAAACCCATTCACACCATCTTTCTCTTTTCTCTCTGTCTGTCTATCTCTGTCTCTTGCAAACCTCTGTAATTATAAATGTTAATTGTATGCTGGAGAGGAGAGGGACTGGAACATGTTGTAAAATAGGGTTCTGCCAGAACATGCAGCTCATCTGATGCTGTACATTCCCCACCTGCTCTATTATACCCTTATAACCACGAGCTGGCTGGCTGGTTGGCTGGCTGGCTGGCTGGCGCTGTCTTTCTGGCTGCCTGTTCATCTGACTGGCTGGCTGGCCGGCTAGCTCTGTCTGTCTCTCTTTCTGGCATCCTCACTGTCTTTCTGTCACTGTCTATTTCTCACATTGTCAGAACAAATGTTATTAAGATCTCAATTTCTCCACTTTGGCTTAGTTTACTCTGAAGTTCAGTGAGAAAGTCACAGTGAAAAAAGGAGAAAGAAGGTAGAAAGAGAGGGTGAAGTGAGGAAGAGGGAGAAAGAGAAAGAAAGATTTAGTTGTGTGTGAGTCAGCCTGTTCATAGTGATTTCCTCCCCGTGTTCAGTTCCAGTGAAGTGAAGTCTTGGTGTTTGGCCTGGGCTCCACCATATCCTTTACCTGTAATGGTATCCTCTCCTCTCTTTCCTCATTAGGGGATTGGAAAAGTCAGGCCAACTCATTGCAACTTCAGCTCTTTTAACTTTTGGCATACTTTCCATAGAACAGCAGTTCTCTTCCTTTCCCATTGGTCACAAAAGTTCACCCTTCTTGAATTGTTTCTTATTTTAAGCTTTTGTTTACCAGTATACTCTCTATGCATGCTGTAGTTTCTACCAATTCATATTTGGAGTTATGCACGACTCATTACTAGTCCTCCCCCTACTCAACCCCACCCTTACCCAAACAACGGAGTAAGGGTAGTGTAGCCCTTCCTAGTGCCTCAAATATGCCTCCCTCCTGTCTTCCCGTGACGCTCCTCTCGTCTCCCTCTCAGCCTAGCCTATAGAGACAGCCCTTCTGTCTATCACTGGCACCTTGTTTGGACGAGTGACCCTGCTGCTAGCCTAATTACTCTGTGGTGTGTGTGTGTGTGTGTGTGTGTGTGTGTGTGTGTGTGTGTGTGTGTGTGTGTGTGTGTGTGTGTGTGTGTGTGTGTGTGTGTGTGTGTGTGTGTGTGCGGGTATGCATGTGTGTGTGTGATGGATCACTTCTATGGCTGAGGGGCAGTGGGGCTCCTGACGGGGCCTATAGGAGGGCCTCCTACCTTCATGCCCCCAGGGAGGAGATAAGTGCTGCATGTCAGGAGCATTTCCAGAATTTTCTTCTATCTCTCACTCCTTTGTGTAATTTTTTCTCTCCATTTTTTACAAACGATGGCTCGTATTACGGATATTTACATGAGTACATATGACCCACGCTAATGATAAGTATTTTATAAATGTACTTTTTTATGTGTATCTAAAGGTCACATGCTAACCGTTAACATTAGCTAACTCAGCGCTAGGCGCTAGCTAGCCTGCCATAGTTAGCTAGTTGTTATTATGGGTATGAGTTACATTTAATACACAGGCCTCTTCTAGATTTTTTTTGTACAATTATCACTATATATACAGTATATAGAGTGAATCAAATGTACTGTTGCCTCAACAAGGCATGGGTCTATTTAGTTGTTTTGTACACCACCATTTTTAGTGATAGGGTAGCTAACATTAGCTTGCTAGCTACATAAACAGTTGAGAGCTAGCTTTAGCTATGTTAAAAAGGGATTGTAATGTATTTGAACTTGCCTGAAAGTGTTTGCTATTCTCATAATATATTTGGTGTGGAGTTTTCAGATTTCTTTAACGGTGCCACTGCATTGTTCTGATTCCTGTTCTTTGCTGAGCTATATTTTCCAGAGAAAGTAATGCATCTGTTGCATCCAGTGGTGGAGGTGAAGACCTCAAGTGAGGCTGCAGAAACAAACATGAATAAATAATGCAATTTAGAGTTAATTCCCTTTTTTTGTCGTTTTAATGAATTCTTTACAGTGAGTTTCCCCCCCCCCCCCATCGTAATGGAAAATACATTTTATGGCTCTGTCATGAAGCGTTATGACCAGCCTGTGTCACTTTACTTGGACTAAGAAAATACACTTTATGACACTGTCAAGAAGGATGATGGCCATCATAATCATGTATGCCAGGTAGGCCTATCACGTACATGCCCTTCTGTCATTTAATATGGTCAATTTCACAACATTTTATATAACATAACCATACTGTTTACAAGTAGGCACACACACACACACACACACACACACACACACACACACACACTGTCTCTCTCTCTCTCTTCTAGTGGCAGGTGTCTCCCTCTACTGATCTGGTCAGAGGGAGGGAGCACATAGTGGGTAGTGAAGGGAACTTTTTGATACACCAAACTTTCTCGCTGTGCCTACAGTATCTCCCTTTCTTTCTTTCTTTCTAACTCTTTCTATTACACACACACACACACACACACACACACACACACACACACACACACACACACACACACACACACACACACACACACACACACACACACACACACACACACACACACACACACACACACACACCACCCTGTAGAGAAGCCAACCAGGCCTTCCCACAGCTGAAGGGGAACAAAAGGGCTGATCAGAAGAGAAAAGAGTAATTAAACACAAGGCTTTAATGTCAGCCAGACCCCCATACCCCCCCCCCCCCCCACCCATTTTACCACAAAAACAAGAATGGAAGAATAACTTCTTTCAAAGAAAGAATGGTTTTATAATCCTGCCTAGCTTCTGAAAGGAAGCCCTCAGCTCTGGAGGCACAGGGTCAGCCTCTCTCTCCGCCTTCTGGGCTTATTCCATCTCTCTCTCTCCCTTCCTCTCTCTCTCTCTCTCTCTCTCTCTCTCTCTCTCTCTCTCTCTCTCTCTCTCTCTCTCTCTCTCTCTCTCTCTCTCTGTCTCTCCCTCCCGTTGGCTGGGCCCATAGAGAGAGCTAAGTCAGGCTGAACGAATGTGGGCAAGCCTGTGACCGCACCTCCAGCAGCCCCTGGCTCCCCAAAAAGAAGGTGTCTCTAATTGTTAATTCTAACTTCTTACACACACACACACACAACCACACATACACACACACACAGTCCCCCTCTTCACATCCCCACGCTGGGCTCATGTGCTCGGATTATCATACGCCTATGAAAGAAGCAGCCAATTTAATCCCAATACAGCCGGCTATAGGAAAGACGCTTCTACTGAGCCAGGGCCTCCGCTGGAGGGGTAATCACAGAAATGTATTTTTTTTAAACAAGGGTCCAGTGTGGTGTTTTTCCAGGACCCCCTAACTGGCAGCTATAAAGGGAGTATTTCTCTAACATGCACTAATCCTGCTAAACAGCACCAAATCCTATTAGACCATGAATTATAGCTCCTGCTTCGGCACCTCTCTCTCTAGCCTGTCCTCCACTGGAGAAACCCAATACCCCTCCCCTTCCTCGCCAACTTCTCAATCACACCCCCACACACACACACCCACGCGCGCACATACACACTCCCCACCACATCACCAAAACCTGCACCCCGCTCCTCAATACTGTAGCCCAGGCTGACATGGGAGGGAGGGGAGGCGTGTGACTGTGCTCCGGAGTTGAGGTCTATGTTAATTTACTGTATATGTGTAGGTATGGAGACTTGTGCTTCTGTGTGTATGATTGTGCAATGTACATGTGTGGACGGTGGTTCTCCTCCCCTCCTTATATGGCATAGTCAGTCAGTCAGTCAGGGAGGCAGTCAGTCAGTCAGTCAGTGAGCCAGCCTTTTACCACGTATTTAAAGGGCTGTTTATGCCCAAACCAACCAGAGACATTTCCCCTTCCCCTCCTCTCTCTATGGAAGGGGTAGCTCCTGCTCTGCTCTTGCTGGCTCCTTTGTTGAATAACCTCTTTAGCTTAGGTAACCTCCAACATCACCACTTCCCTAATTAAGGAGATTTTGTGAAGCTGAGGTCAGAGCTTCTTTCTTTCACTCGCACATATATCGAATCAAATCAAATCACCCTTAAGCGAGTTCTTGGACTGTTCTTTGACTTTCCATCATTAAATAAATAGGATAAAACTGTATTTCAAAAAATGGTTTAGCCTATTCACCTGTGGATTGGTTGCTCTTTACTGTATCTAGCCAGCCCAAGTATGCAAAGTGAAAAACATAATCATTTCAATGACATCCTGAATCTGTCTGTGTGCTGTTTTGCATAACTAAAGCTGTAGTAGAAGTGATTTACATGTAGTAGTAGTATTGTTTAACAGTAGCAGATCCACTATTGACATGTCCAGACATTCATAGGGAAGTAGCCTACTCTGTCACTTAGCCCTTAGGAAATAATGAGTTCAAGGAAAATTCCACCCAAAACCGACCTTTTGATATTTGTTTCATTAGTCCAGTGTTGAAATAGTCCCGGGATGTTTTTTTGCTTGTCGGCACTCAAGTTTGGAAGATACAGTGTATGTAGCTTTCAAAGTACAGAAATCATCCGTGTAATGATGCCGCTTTGGGAGTTTTCCTTTAACCCTCACCCGGACACGAGCCCGAAGTGCCTTTACTGTTTCTGTCAGCTGAACTCTGAACTCTGAACTCAGGACCTACTGATGTCTGGAGGTCTGTAGAGGTGTGTAGCCTGCACCTGAGAACTAGACATTACTCACTAAACCCTGTCCAACAATAATTGTATTTCTGTGTGTGTGTGTGTGAGGGGGGGGGGGGGGGGGGGGGAGTGCGTGCGTGCGTGCGCATGTCCTTAACTTGAGGTTTTCTTCCTTGTATTGTCCAAGCACAGGGTTCAGGGTGGTCAAAGTTCAACTGTTCAACTCTGTTTGGCTCGAGCGTTCACCTCTATCAGCAACGAGGGACCTTTTCCACTTCTCCTCTGTAATCGCACGTTGTGAAAGTGGGTTCATTAAATGTGGGTGGGGTTTTGGTCAGAATGATATACTCAGTCATTCTAGAGTGGCAATTTTCTTTGTTTGGTTCTCTCTCAACCATTTAGAAATCAAACCCCAAATTGCCGTACCTTTAGAATTACACCAGGGTGGTGGAAGGATGTGTTTGTGTGTGTATACACGTGATACTAGCATGTGGTTGTGTGTGTATATTTATGTGTGTGTGGGATAGAGAGAGTGAGAAACGGAGTCCTCTACCACCCCATGCTAGTGTCAACCAGCCCTTTCCTCCGGTGAATCTGGGAGACAGAAATGTATGACAGATGTGGCAGGCTGCAGCAGGCTTCGTGCCCCACTGTTCCTCATTTCTGCTGTGGTGACATGGCACGGCACGTAAATCACGGCCTCTCCTCTCTTTGTTGTCAGCTTTTAAATACACAGGCTTTCATGTGTTCACGTGCTCATTACCAGCCCGGGCCGCGCTGAGTGCAGCCTGCTATTGTCTCAAACATTGTGTGATCAAGGCCTATTGATCGGTCCTGCTTGTCTCTGACTGGGGCTGCAGACACAAAGACAACTGGAGCAGACACCCCCAGAGAGAGAGAGAGAGCGGTCAGTAACTAACCAACAACACACATCAGCAGTAACTATACACAGCAGGGTAGAGAGAGACTAGAGACAGACTCCTGCATGCAAACAACCTCTCTGTCTCGCTGATGATTCAACAACACACCGACTGAATTTGACATGAAAGACAGTTACTGGCTCCCGGCTAATTAAACCCCTCTCATATTTCAAGTGTAAAGTGTAGAGATAATCCAGGGCCTCTTCTGATTTGATACAGAAATGTTGTGGGTGTCTGTTTTTCTCTTGCATTGATCAAAGACCCCTCCCGAAGCTGATCATCAACCACAGGCCAGTGCCTTTGCTGTGCTCTGACCATCGACCTGTAACTCTAGACTCTAAAGCCTCTTTCCCCTGACGGACTCTGTCCCCAGACGTTATTACACTGTGTGCTCCTAGGAAACACAGACAGGATATTAGACTGTCTCCAGCCAAGGAACAGCAGAGAGGCGGACTGTTACTAAGGACTACTATGAAGTTTCTAAAGTAACCACCTGGAAAAATCAACCTAGAAAGCTTTATTAAGAGAGAAACCTCCAAGTGCCAATGGATGGCATGTGGCTATAATCTGTCCAGGATTTCAAAGGACCACACCAACTCATTTCTCCTCAACACTGTACCCAATTGAATTGACCACAGTAGCCCTGGTGAAGAATGGTGAGTCTGTTGAAGACTGTTGGCAGTCTTAAGCCTGGGTATTCACTGGAATAAACACGCGTCCCCCTTGGCCCTGAAATCATACGGCACAGGACAATCAAAACAATATTGAAGTCTGTGTGTGGGAGATGAAACGCTTGCTGACTCCAGAGGATCCCTGGGATGCATTGTGTTGTGTGGATAAATAAAAGAAAGGAGAGGAGAGTAGAGGAGAAGAAGAATGAGACTAGGAGCAAGTGTTGTGAGTCATCAACCAGAGAGAGAGAGAGATGTGGGAAAGCTGACACTCCAAATGTGGTTGAGCGCCGCATCTGGGGCTGACTTTAAGTTGTGTAAAATATGTTATTCTTTTATCACGGTCACTTGCCAAGCATGCATGTGCATTTGGGAAACGAGGGGGGAAACAGTCCCGTGATCGAAACTGCACGTGTTTTCTGTTTCCTACATGTGTTTTCTTTCCCAATTATGTTCAATCTACAACTCGGTGCAAAAACACATCCTCCTTGCACTTGGGAAGACGGATGAGGGGGTGCAAAAATGAAGGGGGGGGGGGGTAAACCGCCTCAGCTTTTTGTTTGGTATTGTTCGTGTGCATTTCCTCGTATAGGCCCAGATCTGAGGGCGGAAAAAGCAGTCCCAGCCATATGTTTTATGGCCCCTGTCAGTGTATTGTCTGTTAAGTCCTTTTGTTGTCCCTACCCTCTAATGAAGTCTTCAGACTGGGCTTGTTGACTCCACAAAGGCGGGAGGGTGTGCTTCTTCACAGAGAACCAGCTAGCCAGCTGTAGGGCTGGAACGCAGCAGTCACAACAAGTCTTGTACCCCCATACATCCCCCCAACAAAGGGCTGCTGCCTTCAGAATGGAGCCATTCATTTGCTTTGGAGCACTTCAGCAGAGAAGACCTTATCTCTCACCACAGTCACGCTCAGAGCCCGGCAAAGTGTGTCACACGCACACACTTTCTCTCTAGTTATGGGAGGATGTTTTTTGGGGGATTTGGGGCCACATTCTTTTAATCTCCATACTTGGTGACTTTGCAGACTATGTTGTGCCGTTATCTTTGAAGGGGATGGCAACTCCGTCTTCTGTCTCTCGTTTGTTGCTGTGCCCGTTTCTCATCTCTGTGCTATTTTACAAGGTGCCCCCGCTCTGACTTCCTTCAGAATGTTCTTGTTAAAGAATCCGTCGGCGTCGCTCAGCGTTAATCCGGCGTTTCTCGAGACGCACTCCAAAAGCCATCCCGGGCGGCTTATCCAGCCCCCTTGATGTCAGCGATAAGGCCGAAGGGTAAGGGTCACATGTTTTAAAACACGCGTGAAGGAAAAGCAGATATTTCAGCTCCGCTTTTAAGCCAGACCCCCAAAACAATATCCATATTGAATTGATTGCATTCTCTTTGATCTGTCAGCACAGCTAGTGTCAGAGAGAAGGAACAGTCAGAGACACATGGGTTGTCACTGAGTGCCCATTACTACTCACGCTGCAGTCCTAGCACACAGTACCTCCAGTACAGAGACAGCATAGTACAACAATATAATAACAGTCCAGAAATATGAAACCACCGCTTGAATGTTAAACTGTAAAATGAGAGGGCACACATTCTATACATGGACCAAAAATAATCCAAACGGTTCTGGAATAGACTCTGAGGGCCTATTTCCAGATCTAGCTAGCAGGTCACCACTTCCTCTACTGCTCTGTGGTCATCCTCTAGCCATGACCCCATGACCCATGGAAGTTGTCAGCAGTCGAACCGCACATAAACACCCTCCCAAGTTTTGCCCTCACACACACACATCAAAGTATCGTACTCACACGTACACCCAAATATGGCCGTGTCATCTCCAACAGTCACATTTGGTTCACAACAACATATATATATTTTTTTTTACCAGATCTGTGTGCATCTTGTTGTGCATTTCAGCTTAGACAGTGAAGCCAAGCGAACATCAACACATCATGCAAAGTTCTTGCGTGATGGAAGAAGTGGGTCTGTACTCTTGCGGCTATAACTAGGCTACTATGTGTGCTGTTATGGTGTTTAGTTTAGTGCCGGTGGTTTTCCCATTTGTTGACACAAATGAGGCGTGTTGAGCCAGTGTGTGTGTGTGTTTATGTGTGTGTGTGTGTGTGTGTGTGTGCGCGTGTGTGCGTGTGCGTGTGTGTGTGTGTGTGTGTGTGTGTGTGACTCAGATTACACAAGATGTTTAGTTGTTCCAGATTCACAGAAGGACACAAATACACAGTTTTAATATTGTGGCGAAACCTACAAACGAACAACAAGTTCATCAGAGTTCAACATCCGTGAGTTGTATGAGAAACCTGTTTAGTTCCAGAGGATGAGATCATACAGTTCTAGCACACAGTGTGTTTGTTTGAGAGTGTGTGTGCTTTCGTGCACACACGTGCATGTGTTTGTGTGTGTTGGTGTTGGTGTTTTTTGTGTGTGTGTGTGTGTGTGTGTGGTAGGGAGGGGGACTCTCCTAGCCCTCGAAGCCATATGTGTTTTGCCATTGCATGGGACACACATTCTGCATAAATGAATGCAGTACAAGCCAATTAGAATGGCTGGAAGCATGCAAGTTGTACAAATGTTCTGTTGTTTTGAGAGCAGAAAACAAGCCAGGTTGCTTTTATAAGGAAATACAACTGAGACGGGGGAAACATCTGCAGGCATAACCCCTTGTGTGCTGGAACAAATCAAATCAACATGTATTTGTCATGTGCGCAGGATACAGCGTCATGAACAATGAAATCCTTTCTTGCCAGTTCTCCTCTCGACAGTGCAACCAAATGAACTGTGTTTGTCTCCCTCAGGTTGTCTCACGCCCACAAAGCAGCAGTCAAAGTACTCCGGAGAATGAAGTACTTTGTGGCCAGACAGAAATTTCAGGTAAAAGACAGGGTGGAGGAAGAGAGGGGAGGAGGAGGGAGGGTAGAGAGAATAGTGTTGTGCTTGCTTCGGAAGGTGAGGGTGAGCACAAGGGAATGCTGTGCAGCTGCAGGACTGCCGTGTGTGCGTGTGCCCACTTGCATTTACATATACGCAGTGTGTGGGCGGAGTGCACAATGTATGTGTGTGTAAGACGGCGTCGGTGCCTGCAACTTGCACCTGCACGTCTGTGTCTGGCCTGTCGTCAGTTCAGCCGCAGTATCATGGGAACCCTGCTCACCTCCGCTTGTGTGGTTAGAGACGAGGCACCTACCTACCACAGAATGGCCTCACTTGGCTTTTAGTCGTCCACAACTCTCTTTCTGATCTGAACGTCACCAACAGTCACCAACAAACACAGGCCACGGTTTCTGTCTTCACACTCAACCATCTTCTCATCACTTCATTATTTCTGGATGATGAACATACCCCACCATACTGGCTCGTCATGTTTAATTGGGTGATGCAACCTCAGTCACAAGATAGCATTCACAAAACAACTCCCCTAACACAACACGTGAAAGCCTGCTGAACAGGCCCTCTTCCCTTAGCTTCCTCATCGTCAATACACACTGCAACAACAAAGCACTGTGTTGTTAATTTTTTAAATTTCACCTTTATTTAACCAGCTAGGGAAGTTGAGAACAAGTTCTCATTTACAACTGCGACCTGGCCAAGATAAAGCAAAGCAGTGAGACACAAACAACAACACAGAGTTACACATGGAGCAAACAAACATACAGTCAATAATACAATCGAAATATATACAGTGTGTGCAAATGAGGTAAAATTAGGGAGGTAAGGCAATAAATAGGCCATTGTGGCGAAATAATTACAATATACCAATTAAACACGGGAGTGATAGATGTGCAGAAGATGATATGTGCAAGTAGAGATACTGGGGTGCAAAGGAGCAAAAAAAGAAATAACAGTATGGGGATGAGGCAGTTGGATGGGCCATCCACAGATGGGCTATGTACAGGTGCAGTGATCTGTAAGCTGCTCTGACAGCTGGTGCCCAAAGCAAGTGAGAGAGATGTGAGTCTCCAGCCTCAGCGATTCTTGCAATTTGTTCCAGTTATTGGCAGCAGAGAACTGGAAGGAAAGGCTGCAAAAGGAGGAATCGGCTCTGGGGATGACCTGTGAATTATACCTGCTGGAGTGCATGCTACGGGTGGGTGCTGCTATGGTGACCAGTGAGCTGAGATAAGGCTGGGCTTTACCTAGCAAAGACTTATAGATGACCTGGAACCAGTGGGTTTGGCGATGAATATGAAGCGAGGGCCAGCCAATGAGAGCATACAGGTCGCAGTGGTGGGTAGTATATGGGGCTTTGGTGACAAAACGGGTGGCACTGTGATAGACTGCATCCAATTTGCTGAGTAGAGTATTGGAGGCTATTTTGTAAATGACATCGCCGAAGTCAGGGATCGGTATGATAGTCAGTTTTATGAGGGTATGTTTGGCAGCATGAGTGAAGGATGCTTTGTTGCGAAATAGGAAGCCAATTCTAGATTGGAGATGCTTATGAGTCTGGAAGGAGAGTTTACTGTCTAACCAGACACCTAGGTATTTGTAGTTGTCCACACATTCTAAGTCAGAACCGTCCAGAGTAGTGATGCTAGACGGGCAGGCAGGTGCAGGCAGCGATCGGTTGAAGAGCATGTATTTATACTTACTTGCTTTTAAGAGCAGTTGGAGGCCGCGGAAGGAGAGTTGTATGGCATTGAAGCTCGTCTGGACGTTTGTTAACACAGTGTCCAAAGAAGGGCCAGAAGTATACAGAATGGTGTTGTCTGCGTAGAGGTGGATCAGATAACCACCAGCAGCAAGAGTGACGACTGTTGACCCGAGGGAGTCCCCTAGGGATGACCGTGGGTGACAATGTGCTGTGTGTGTTGTGTTTGGGTTGCTACAATACAATATTCCCGCTCTACAGCAAGCGAGGAAGCCGTACGACGTGAGGGACGTGATGGAGCAGTACAACCAGGGACACCTTACCATGATGGTCCGCATTAAGGAGCTACAGAGGAGGTGGGCCATTAAATCTCTCTCTCTCTTTTTACTTTGTGTTCTCTCGCTCTCTTTCTTTCTCCCTGTCTCGCTCTCGCTCTCTCTCTTTCTCCCTGTCTCTCTCTCTGTCTGTCTCTTCCTCCCTATCTATATCTGTCTCTCAGCTTACTCTCTCTCTCTCTCTCTCTCTCTCTCTCTCTCTCTCTCTCTCTCAGCTTACTCTCTCTCTCTCTCTATATATATATATATATATATCTGTCACATACATGCAACACTAACAAATGCTATAGAGCTTCATCCAAAGTTTCAATTGTCCCATAACGTGTCTCTCATGTTCTCCTTCTTTTCCCAGACTAGACCACACATTGGGGAAACCAGGAATGTTTTTGCCAGGTAAAACCCACCAGAGGAAACTCACCAGGCCAGAGTTGATCTGATAAACTCGTGTCACTCCTCACTGTGCCCCCTCATCTCACAAGCAAAGACAGCGAGGAACGACGATAAGGCTGGACTAGACTAAATCTTCTGCGAAGAGATCCCCAGTGTGTATAGTGTGTATACGTAGTGTGTGAGTGTGTATATGTTTGACTATGTGTGTTTGGTACACACGCTAGTATTTGTATGCATAACGCTGCCATCCCGTCTCCCTATCCTCCGCCGCCTTCTCTCTTCTTCTCCTCCTCTGCGTACCCCCTCCTCCCTCTTTCTCCTCTCTCCTCATCTCCTTCATTCTCCTCCTTCTCCATACCACCCTCCTTTCCTTCCTTCTCTCTTCTTCTCCTCCTCTGCGTACACCCTCCTCCCTCTTTCTCCTCTCTCCTCATCTCCTTCTTTCTCCTCCTTCTCCATACCACCCTCCTTTCCTTCCTTCTCTCTTCTTCTCCTCCTCTGCGTACCCCCTCCTCCCTCTTTCTCGTCCTCTCCTTCTTTCTCCTCCTTCTCCATACCACCCTCCTTTCCTTCCTTCTCTCTTCTTCTCCTCTGCGTACCCCCTCCTCCCTCTTTCTCCTCTCTCCTCATCTCCTTCTTTCTCCTCCTTCTCCATACCATCCTCCTTTCCTTCCTTCGCTCTTCTTCTCCTCCTCTGCGTACCCCCTCCTCCCTCTTTCTCCTCTCTCCTCATCTCCTTCTTTCTCCTCCTTCTCCATACCACCCTCCTTTTCTTCCTTCTCTCTTCTTCTTCTCCTCCTCCTCTTCCTGCTCTGTGTACCACCCTCCTCAACCTCCTCCTCTCCACCTCTCCTCCTCCTCCTCCTCCATTTCTTGGCTGCACCATGGAGCTAACAAGGGAACTAAGATGGTTAAACACTTGGTTGATTGGCCCAGGTATTGGATTAGGAGTCTGGGGCTTTACTCCAGACATCCATTACAACCAGGCCGGCCATACACGATAACACTACAGCTACAGCTGCCTACCTGCCTGTCAAATACAACCCACTACCCCCAGTCTGCCTGGCTGAGCGTGCCCTGGCCCTAGGATGGAGCCCCGCTACACTGATATACTGTTGCTATGTTTATTGGGACTCAATGCAGGACTACAAGTTTTTTTTGCGTTAGGGGGCCCCTAAATAAAGAAGTGCATGTGTTGGCGGGTGGTGTGTGTGTGAGACAGGGGTGGTAAAGCATTCCATAGTACCATGGTTTCCGCTGGACATCTGCCAGACCCCTATGCATTGGGTGGGTAGCCTGATTAGGGCGTCTACCCACGGTGCTCAGAATGACAGAAATCACATTACGATGATGGTCGTTCATATTAACAGAACATACAAGTCTAGGATGCAATGACATGCGGCCCTTCTTACCGAATTCTGATGCAAACTTTGAAGATTGTAGACTAACAGTCCACATTTACTTATCCTCAGCCGACAAGATGAGTAACAAACAGCAAAATCACGACCATATGTCAATCTACTATCCCCCATAGTACAAAAGTTTATCTATTCTATTGGTCAGGTTGTCAAGAAAGAAATAGCCTATTCCAAACAGACTCTGAGACAGTTGTGGGAAGATGGATCCCAAATTCATACAACCAGTAGGCCTAGGCTACATACAAATAACTTTAAAAAGCAATGATTCTGATGAAACAGATCACAATGTATAGCTTCAAATGTTGTTCAACTGCTATTTATTCACATTATCGGAAAACACAGTCGAAAGGGCGCCGCACATGCGAGCGTTTTCATGTGACAGAGATGAAAACATCCGTTAGAAATGTAGAACGGAGATCTCGTAGGCTACTTTGAAAGCGAAGTAAGACGTGCCTCATAACATGTATTGAAAGGTTCATATTTCAAACAATGAAGTGCATGTTTTCAGAAATGCATAGGCTACTGCTTCCAGCTCATTGCAACGTGGTGTGAGACACGCTGATGAAACCTGCCATTCGTTGCTGTTGGAGATGCTGTGTTGTTGTTGTTTTTCAGAGAAAGGCGTAGATAAGGAATACCACACTGTGGGAGCCAGACTGATCCGCCTGGAGGACAAGGTAAGAACAGTCTTGTGTGCCCACGCTAGCATGTGTACGTGAGACTGTGTGTGATGGAATCTTTTCCACAGTATGTGTTATGGCTGGTTTCGGTCCCATGGCTGATCCGTTAAACAAATGCCTCCTCTCCTCTAGCGATGCATACGTGACACACGAGGTGTTCTTTTCCTGTTCATTCACATCTCCTCAGGGTTTCCATGCTTTACCAACGACCCGCTAACCTCTGTCCTCTACAACAGTGGTTCCCAAACTGTGGGGCAACGCGCCCTACATTTTTCTTCAAGAAACTCAGTCCGGCTTTCAACTTAGTCTCCTTTTCTCTGCACCCCATGACAAAATGTGTAGCATTGCAGTAAATAAGCTTTAAACCATAAGGGTGGGGTGCTAGAAGGGGGGTCTGAGTGAAAACCCCTGGTCGACAACAAGTTATATTGTGGAGACGGTGGGTTGTGACTTGTTTTTTGTGTTTCCATAGGGGAACATGAATGTTTTAAAAGGGCATTCTAATACAAGCTACAGGGAGAGAGCACACACACATCCCTCTGGTCCTCAGTGGAGCATGGCCAATAGGCAGCAGCTGTGTTATGTGCTGTAACCAGGCGTGACCCGCTAGGCAGAGTGGACCGGGAAGTGCCACCATGTGATGCCTGCCTGATCCCCAGTCATCAAAATCAAATCAAGTTGTATTCGTCGCATGCTTCGCAAACAACAGGTGTGGGACTAACAGTGAACTGCTTATGGGCCCTTCCTTACAATGCAGAGAGAAAGAAAATAGAGAAATAATAGATGAGTAAAACAGGTAATAATAAAAGTAATAATAGATACATAATGAGTAATGATAACTTGGCTGTCTATACACAAGGGATACCAGTCGATGTGCAGGAGTGTGCTGAGGAAGATATGCACACATACTAGAAACAAAGATAGGTACAAGGAATAAAGTGGCAGATAGTAAATAATACCACCTCATTGCACACCAGGGACCAATTTGTGCCACCGTTGGTTGGTCCGACTGGAGCCTGCGGGCAGTGATGTGGTGCCCACTGCAGACTTGTGACTGTGAGCATGTGTGCTGGCTTTCACTTGCGTCGGGAGCCTTTGTTTTTCCGCTCAGGGAAGTCTCACAGGACGACATTACGGCTGGCATCGGAGCCATTAGCCTGCCTGTCATTTAGAGGTCTGCTTCCCTGGAAGCTCCGAGAGAAATTGAGTGTGTGTTGTGTGTGTGTGTGCAGTTCAATGATTTTCTCCATTTTACTATGGTTTTTGCTATAGATATTGAATTTTGGCTCGTGGCTCCATGTCTACTATAATGCATGAGGGAAAGGCCACAGCTATCCAAACCCTCTGCTCTTGACAGGAGTGAAATGATCCTGAACTAAAGACTAACCCTACAGGAGAGTAAAGGAGATTGAGTTCTGGCCCATTTGCTGTCCGTGCACGTTGTGATCTCAATCTCCTGTTTGGTAACATAAACCTCACTTTATAAAACACCCTCGCTGTCCCTCCTGCATCCTGTGGCACACAGCAAACCAACCGGATGGAAAGGTTCCTAATTAGCAGACCAGTTCAGGGGAAATCGCCGATCAGAGCAGCAGGCAGCAGCAGCCTAGCGTGAGGAAACGAATGCCCCCAAAACAAATGTGGCTCCAATCACTGCATGCTCCCCGAGTACCAATATGAATAGTGTTTTGCATGACTCGTAGGAGAGTTGCCATGGTGACCGATTCCACACAGTGGTAGCAAAAAAAGAACAGCAAAAACACGTGATACCCGGAGCGCTCCCTCACTCGGCCTGTAATGACTGTTTTCTGTGTGTCCTCTCATATTATGGTTCTAGTCGTGTGAATCTCTTGTTTTGATGGGCCCACGGCGGCCAGGGGCCAGCACACCTGTTGGGCTGAGAGAGGGGGGTGGTTCCAGTGCTGTGCCCCCGGCCAGCAGGTGGATGAACCCGCTGACCCCCCCCCCCCCCCCCCCCCCCCCCCCGTCTGCCCGTGCCTCGGCCCATTCCTCCTCCCTCCAGTCTGCTGCTCCAGAGGCAGCCTGGCCAGGTCCGTCTCATTGTTTGGCTTTTCCTTCTCTAGTCTCCCTCCACCCGCCTCAGCCCACACATATAAGACAAGGTCTGCCTCAGCTCACACACAGCGTCTCTACTGCAGCTGAAGGAGTTCTTCTGGTCTCAGTCTGACAAAGAGGGACATCTTGCTATGATCAAGGAGTGGATGATATAGTACAAGCATTTGATTGAATACAAGTAGTGTTTATTGCGCACAGAATAGAATTCAAAAATGTCAAATTATCTGCAATTTAAAATTATCTCATTCTGAACCAAAGAAAGTTCGGATTTCCTAGAAAGCACCTCAATGTTGAATCATTTTCACGTGTCACTTCTAATAGAAAACACAAACGCACAGTCAGAGCCAAGCATGGTATTATGGCAGAATCAGCCATGAATAAGGTGTTTCCCAACAGCCCTGAGGAATTATCAATCAAGTGTATACATCAGTGTGTGTTGTGTGTGCTTGTCAATGTGTGTGTGTGTGTGTGTGTGTGTGTGTGTGTGTGTGTGTGTGTGTGTGTGTGTGTGTGTGTGTGTGTGTGTGTGTGTGTGTGTGTGTGTGTGTGTGTGTGTGTGTGTGTGTGTGTGCCTGTCAGTGTGTGTTCTATTGAGCAATTGATGTTTGAAGGCCTGAATGTCTGACGAGTATCGAAACTCAAGCCAACTTTGCCATGGCTTTTCACCAAGTTTTTCACTTCAGACGGTTTTTATCTGCCCCACCACTCACCTGACTGGTAAGGTTGAAGGCCTCTCTCCTACTCAGCCTCACAAAAAAAGCTTCTCCCAAGCGGTTGTGACACCTACTCCTGTTGCCTGCTGCACAGCTGCATGGATCAACCCGGCAATCTGTTCCCGGTCAGCCCTGGCCTGTCTCCCCCTGTCTGGTAAAGGTACCCCCGCCACACTCCTCCCCCCTCTGTCCTCAGCTTTTGCTCGCCTCCAGCACACCTGCACTTACACACACACCCCAGTCTTTGGACTGATCGGAATTTTAGGTAGGCTTAATTAACTTGTGAAGCTTATTATGTGAGCTTACTCAGAAACGCTTTAATTAACTAGTATATTCCTACTATTTACTTATTTTATCTCAGACTTTTATAGCCTACTGGATCTAGAGGGAAAGGGAAAGGGGGATACCTAGTCAGTTGTACAACTGAATGCATTCAACTGAAATGTGTCTTCCGCATTTAACCCAACCCCTCTGAATCAGAGAGCGACTCTCTTAAGTTATCTTGTTGGGTGATTGACTCTTTGAACTTACAATGACTAGCTCCAAGTTGTTAGATATCATTCTTGTGCTTTATGCTATTCAAATCAAATTATAAACCAAATCATATTTTATTTGTCACATGCGCCGAATACAACAGGTTACAGTGAAATAATTACTTACAAGGCCTTAACCAACAATCCTTTAAGAAGTTTTAAGATAATTAAGTGTTAAGTAAAACATAGATAAATAAACGTTTTTCAATAAAAGTAACAAATAATTAAACAGCAGCAGTAAAATAACAATAGCGAGGCTACAGTTGAAGTCGGAAGTTCACATACACTTAGGTTGGAGTCATTAAAAAATGTTTTTCAACCACTCCACAAATTTCTTGTTAACCTGTTGAGTGTAGGGGGCAATATTTTGATACCCAAATATACCCAAATTAAACTGCCTATTTCTCAGGCCCAGAATCTAGAATATGCATATAATTGTCATAGGATAGAAAACACTCTAAAGTTTCCAAAACTGTCAAAATATTGTCTGTGTGTATAACAGAACTGATATTGCAGGCGAAAATCTGAGGAGAATCCAACGCGGAAGTGGCTTCTATTTTGAAAGCTCCATGTTCCATAGCCTGCCTTCGCTCCATTTAAAGGGATATCATGTCATTTGCTTGACATCATGGGAAAATCAAAAGAAATCAGCCAAGACCTCAGATCTTTTTTTTTAGAGCACCACAAGTCTGGTTCATCCTTGGGAGCAATTTCCAAATGCCTGTAGGTACCACGTTCATCTGTACAAGCAATAGCATGCAAGTATAAACACCATGGGACCACGCAGCCATCATACCGCTCAGGAAGGAGACGCGTTCCTTGTCCTGCAAAGGACCTTGTGAAGATGCCCGGAAGAAACATGTACAAAAGTATCTATATCCACAGTAAAACGAGTCCTATATCAACATAACCTGAAAGGCTGCTCAGCATTGAAGAAGCCACTTCTCCAAAACCTCCATAATAAGCCAGACTACAGTTTGCAACTGCACATGGGGACAAAGATCGTACTTTTTGGAGAAATGTCCTCTGGTCTGATGAAACAAAAATAGAACTGTTTGGCCATAATGACCATCTTTATGTTTGGAGGAAAAAGGGGAGGCTTGCAAGCCGAAGATCACCATCCCAACCGTGAAGCACAGGGGTGGCAGCATTGTGTTTTGGGGGTGCTTTGCTACAGGAGGGACTTGTGCACTTCACAAAATAGATGGCATCATGAGGATGGAAAATGATGCAGATACATTGAAGCAACATCTCAAGACATCAGTGAAAGTGAAAGCCTGGTCGCAAATGAGTCTTCCAAGTGGACAATGACCCCAAACTTACTTCCAAAGTTGTGGCAAAATGGCTTAAGGACAACACAGTCAAGGTATTGGAGTGGCCATCACAAAGCCCTGACCTCAATCCTATGTAAAAATGTGTGGGCAGATTTGAAAAAGCATATGCAAGCAAGGAGGCCTACAAACCTGACTCAGGTACACCAGCTCTGTCAGGAGGAATGGGCCAAAATTCACCCAACTTATTGTGGGAAGCTTGTGGAAGACTACCCGAAACGTTTGACCCAAGTTAAACCATTTAAAGGCAATGCTACCAAATACTAATTGAGTCTATGTAAACTTCTGACCCACTGGGAATGTGATGAAAGAAATAAAAGCTGAAATAAATAATTCTCCCTACTATTATTCTGACATTTCACATTCTTAAAATAAAATGGTGATCCTAACTGACAGAGTATTTTGACTAGGATTAAATGTCAGGAATTGTGAAAATGAGTTTAAATGTAATTGACAAAGGTGTATGTAAACTTCCGACTTCAACTGTATGTACAAGGGATACCGGTACAGAGGCACCGGTTAGTTGAGGTAATATGTACATATACTGTAGGTAGAGTTAAAGTGACAAAGTGATAAACATTGCCCCATGACAATGTTTGTTCCCACACTAGAGACTCTCACTCTTTATTGGTTACATGGACTCTTGGCCTCCCATCCTTTTCTAACCACCTCTCGCCGGCTTTGTATTCATGTTACCTGATGAAATTGCTGTACACTATGATCTTGTTACCATTCAAATGTCATAAAAAATGCTCTCCCTGTCCTCTGCTGTGCCCTGATTGTATTACTGCTGATTATATCTGGAAATGTGCATGTACACCTTGGCCCATCTACTGTTGCTAGCCCCAATTCTGACTTGTGCTCTGATTTCTGCTTCACAGATTTCTGCTCTCGTAAAAGCCTGGGTTTCTGCACATTAACACTAGAAGCATATTACCTAATGCTCCAATCCAGATGTGTTGGTCATTACTGAGACGTGATTAAGAAAGAGTGTTTTGAACACTCTCCAGGTCTCACAGCTGCCCATGTCCTCTAATGTTTATAACCTTTCTGGTTATAACCTTTTTGGCAAGAGAGATCTTCCAAGGGTGGTGGAATGGCAATCTTTACCAAGGAACACCTTCAGTGCTTGGTTGTCTCCACCAAGTCTGTCCCCAAACAATTTGATTTGCTGGTTTTAAGTATTAAACTTTCCAATAGCTCTTTGTTGACCTTTGCTAGGTGTTATTATCCACCATCAGCAGTGGCCTGTACCCTACCTGCCCTAAGCTCACTCCTGGCCCCTTGCATTCTGAATGTGTCTGAATGTGTTCTGCTAGGTGACCTAAACTGGGACATGCTTAAACTACCTGACTAAAACAATGGGACTCCCTAAATCTCTCGCAGACTATTACCAATCCCATAATGTATGACTCCAAACACCCAGAAAAGGCTACTCTCCTTGATGTTATCCTCACAAGTAATCCTGATAGGTATGAGTCTGGTATTTCCTGTAATGACCTTAGTGATCACTGTTTTTACAGCCTTTGTTCGTAACGGCTGCTCAGTTAAATGACCTGTCCTGATTTGTCATGGACGGTCGCTAAAAAACTTTAATTAGCAAAACCTTCCTTCATGACCTGGCCTCTGTAAATTGGTAGAGAAACAGCTTGATCCCCTCTGACGAAGACGCTTGGATCTTCTTATTCTTAACAAACACGACCCCATAATGAAAATGAGAATTCAAAATAGGTTCAGCCCCTGGTTTGACCGTTATCTGGCAGAGTTACTCCACCTCAAGAACACCATTTGGCTGAAGGCTCGGCACACAAATACTTTGGCTGTCTGTCTGTCAGGCAAATGAGAAATAAGTTAGGCTATCCGTCAGGCTATCCGGAAGTCAGGCTATCCGGAAGGCCAAAGTTAGTTTCTTTAAGGAGCAGTTCTCTCTCTGTGAGTCTAACCCCAAGAAGTTCTGGAAAATGGTTATAGACCTGGAGAATAAACCCTCCTCACAGCTGCCCATGTCCTTTAATGTTGATGATGTGGTTGTTACTGGCAAGGAGCGCATGGCTGAGCTCTTTAATCACCACTTCATTAATTTGGCTCAGCCATGCCTCCTTGCCCGTCCAACATTTCCTCATCTCCCAGACCGTCTACTGCGACAAGCCCCGATGCTCCTCCCTTTTTTTCCCCTGCCCCGCTACACAGTTTCTCCCTGCAGGCGGTCACTGAGTCTGAGGAGCTAAAGGAGCTCCTTAAACTTGAGCCCAAGTTTAAAGGGTCAAGTTTAAGGTCGTAGCCCCTATCATCACCGAGCCTATCTCTGACCTTTTTAACCTGTCTCTCCTCTCTGGGGAGGTTCCCAGTGCTTGGAATGCAGCCACAGTGTGTTTTTTATTTAAAGGGGAGATCAAGCTAATCCTAACGGTTTTAGGCCAATATCTATCTTACCTTGCTTATCAAAAGTTTGGGAAAAACTTGTCAATCAACTCTACTGGCTTTCTTGATGTCTATAGTATTCTATCTGGTATGCAATCTCATGTTATGGATGTGTCACTGCAACCTTAAAGGTCCTAATTGATGTCACCATTGCCCTTGATTCTAAGCAATGTTGTGCTGCTATTTTTATTGACTTGACCGAAGCTTTTGATACGGTAGACCATTCCATTCTTGTGGGTCAGCTAAGGCGTATTGGTGTCTCTGAGGGGTCTTTGGCCTGTTTTGCTAATTATCTACCTCAAAGAGTGCAATGTGTAAAGTCATAACATCTGCTGTCTCAGCCACTGCCTGTCACCAAGGGAGTAGCCCAATGCTCGCTCCTAGGCCCCACGCTCTTCTCAATTTACATCAACAACATAGCTCAGGCAGTAGGAAGCTCTCTCATCCATTTATATGCAGATGCTACAGTCTTATACTCATCTGGCCCCTCCCTGGATTTTGTGTTAAATGCTCCACAACAAAGCTTTCTTAGTGTCCAACAAGCTTTCTCTACCCTTACCCTTGTTCTGAACACCTCCAAGACAAAGGTCATGTGGTTCAGTAAGAAGAATGCTCCTCTCCCCAACGGTGTACTGACTGTGAGGGTTTAGAGCTTGAGGTAGTCACCTCATACAAGTACTTGGGAGTATGGCTAGATGGTGCACTGTCCTTCTCTCAGCACATATCAAAGCTACAGGCCAAAGTTAAATCTAGACTTGGTTTCCTCTATTGTAATTGCTCCTCTTTCACCCCAGCTGCCAAATGAACCCTGATTCAGATGACCTTCCTACCCATGCTACATTAAAAGGAGAGGTAAGGAAGGTAAGGGTGCTCTCGAGTGGCTAGACGTTTTTTACCATTTGGCCATCAGATTTGCCACCAATGCTCCTCCTCTGTAAACTGGTCATCTCTGTATACCCGTCGCAAGACCCACTGGTTGATGCTTATTTATGAATCGCTCTTAGGCATCACTCCCCCCTATCTGAGATATCTACTGCAGCCCTCATCCTCCACATACAACACCCGTTCTGCCAGTCACATTCTGTTAAAGGTCTCCAAAGCACACACATCCCTGGGTTGCTCTTCTTTTCAGTTCACTGCAGCTAGCAACTCGAAAGAGCTGCAAAAAACACTCAAACTGGACAGTTTTTATCTCCATCTCTACTTTCAAAGGCTCAATCATGGACACTCTTACTGACACTTGTGGCTGCTTCGCGTGATGTTATCTGTGCCCAACAATGTTTGTACCATGTTTGTTCTGCTACCTTGTTGTGCTGCTGCCATGTTGTGTTGCTACCATGTTGTTGTCATGTGGTGTTGCTACCATGCTGTGTTGTTGCCATGCTGTGTTGTTGTCTTAGGTCTCTCTTTATTTAGTGTTGTTGTGTCTCTCTTGTCGTGATGTGTGGTTTGTCCTACATTTGTATTTTTAATCCCAACCCCCTCCCCGTAGGAGGCCTTTTGTGTGTGTGTGTGCCTGTCAGTGTGTGTTCATCAGTGTGTGGGCCTCAGTGTGTGTTGTGTATTAGCTCTGACTTCACTGATAGCTACTTTATTGAGTAAAAAATGTACTTACTATGACTGTTGTCACGTTCTGACCTTTATTTCCTTTGTTTTGTCTTTATTTAGTATGGTCAGGGCGTGAGTTGGAGTGGGCAGTCTATGTTTGTTTTTCTATGTTGGGGTTTTGAGTTCAGCCTAGTATGGTTCTCAATCAGAGGCAGGTGTCGTTAGTTGTCTCTGATTGAGAATCATACTTAGGTAGCCTGGGTTTCACTTTTGAGTTGTGGGTGTTTGTTTTCCGTGTGTGTGTTTGTTGCCACACGGTAATGTTTCGGTTTTGTTAGTTTCGCGTTTATTGTTTTGTTGTGTTCAGTTTATGTCTTTAAATAAACGTTATGGACACTTACCACGCTGCACGTTGGTCCTCCGATCCTTCTCGCTACTCCTCCTCAGAAGACGAGGAGGAATGCCATTACAACTGTGATATGTGCTTGTCCCACCTAGCCATGAATGGACTAACTGTAAGTTGTTCTGAATAAGCACGCCTGCTAAATTACTCAAATGTAAAATGCGCCTTTCAATGTAACCCTCCCCCTGGCTTTCTGTTCTCCCATTCTTGGTTAGCCTTCCAACCACCACTACTTCTGTGTTGTGATGTGTAGCACCAGCCAGCCACTATTACCCTCCTCTCCTCTCTCTCTCCTACACAAAACATCAACAGACAATGACTGAGAGCTCTGCTGCTCTGCTCTTTGACTGGCTGTGTGTCGAGCCTTCAGGCCTTGTCCCGGTTCTGTCAGCACATCAGTCCTGGGAGCATTAATTACACATGCACGCACCTACACACACACGCGCACACGCACGCACACACACACACACACACACACACAAACAAGAAGCAAACAGACACACACACACACAGTGTCAGTCGTGGGAGCATTAATTACGCACACACACACACACACAAACAAGAAGCAAACAGACACACACACACACACACAGTGTCAGTCGTGGGAGCATTAATTACATGCACGTACGCACACACACACACAAACAAGAAGCAAACAGACACACACACACAGTGTCAGTCGTGGGAGCATTAATCTTGGTGTGGGTGAAAGTTGTGAAGCATTTGAGTGGCATGGTGTGGAGTAATAGTGCCTTGATGCTTGTGCCCTGTACACCGCCAGACAGTGATTTATATCACACAGACAAAGCCAACACATCCAGCCTACAGCTCTTTCTGTCTTTCTCTAGCTTCTTTGGAAAGGAGGCGGCAGCACAGCTTTGGGTTGAATTCTTCAACCGGAGTGGGGATGAAGACAGATTGCAGGCCGTGACAGTCTGTTATCTTTCTGTCAGACGGTGTCCGTGAAAAATACAGAAACAACAAGCTCCAACGAAGACCGACAACTTAGGGGTTGTAGAAGGAGCCGAGAGAAGACGGAATACTTTGTGTCACAAACCCCTCCTGTTTGCATGAGAAAACACACAAAACATGCTCCTGGGCCTCTAGCAACAATAAGTGATTTCTTTCAAATCCCCCTCATTCCAGTGTTACACTAGGTGGGACAGTGCCCTTCTAATGGCTAAAATATTTTCTCTTCATTCGGTTCAGTTCTTGTCTCAAGCCTACATCTTATTTTTGGTCATTTACTATCACATGCTTATCCCATTCCCTACCATAGTCATGTGCTTGGCTCAATAGTCACAAATAGTTTGAGTTGAGGGCAAAAACATCAGTCTGCAGTGTTGAAAGCATCAGCCTCAGCTTAATGCACCCTCCAGACATGTCCAGACATGTCTCTGTACCAGACGTCATTATTTGCCTTACTCAAAGTAAATGGTCCATAAATCAGGGATCTGCGGTTGGCTGCTGTACACTATCGCAGTGCAAATATAACACCTATATCCTACATATTAGCACTAGGCGTATGCACAGAGGAATGTTCTCCTCCTAACGACATCTCAATTAGACAAGAATGCTGTAAATTAAACCAAGGCTGAATACTGAGAATACCTCAGCCTTTAAAGCCCCTACAAACCCTGGTCTCTATGCCCTACTGTGTTTTTTCAGTGGCCCAAATGGCACCCTATATAGTGCACTATTTTTGACCAGGACCAATAGGGCTCCGGTCAAAAGGTGTGCACTATATAAGAAATATGGCTCCATTTGGGATGCGGCCTGTGTGTAGGAGAAGTCCATCTGTAACGCGTTTAGCCCTCCGCCCCATCCCCAAACAGCCAGGGTCTAGTGGTACTCTGTTTAGACTGGTTGGCCAAGCACTAGCCAGTGACAGGGCTGGCCTGGTAAACATACACACTACTTTAGTCCATCCGGCCTGCCGTCCCTGCTAGTCTCACCGTCTCATCATCTCACCGCAGGGCACGTCCACAACACGTCCTCTTGTCTGTTGCTGTCTCCACCAAACAGGAACAAGCTAATTAGCTCAACATCAAGGGATGGGAGGGATGAGGGAGAGAGGAGGGGTGTACAAGGAGCGACATACTGGCAAAAGCAACCATGTCCACAGCACTTCCTCTCTCCTCTCTCTGTCTCTCTCCTCTCTTGTTCTGTCACCAAACAGGAACAACCTCATTATCTCGACATCAAGGGATGGGAGGAGAGGGGGGGGGCAGACTAACAACAGTAACAGGGACCAATGGCCCATAACTCAACAGAGATAGTAGCTTCAGTCGATCTGTGGTGTAGTTGTTCTCTCATCACTTTTTGGCCACAGGGCTAAGAGTGGCTTTCAAAGAGTCTCATCTCAGTGCTATGACAAGACAATTTATATACTGGGAGGAGGGTTAGAGGAGACTTCATAAGTGACTGGAACCACAGGTCTGTGTCATCAAAATAGCAGTGACAATGCAGAAAGCTTAAGGTTTTATCATTGTATTCAGTTCAGCCTCACTGTTCTCTCCTGGATTCGTGTTTGAGAACAATTTTCTTGTTTCAATCTACTGTACTTATCCGCTGCTAGATTCACACACAGTTCTTATGTCAGTCCAGGCCTAAATGAAACGCTCTTATGTTGGACCACATAGCCCATATGAATGGTGAAGTGGCGCTTTCCCTGGGTCAGGACCCAACAGACTGTATAAGTAAATACTAGCGGCTCTTGAGAGTGTACCACCTCAATGGGCAGCGCTGTACCACCTCAATAGGCCGCGTGGTACCACCTCAATAGGCAGTGCTGTACCACCTCAATGGGCAGTGATGTACCATCTCAATGGGCAGCGATGTACCGCCTCAATGGGCAGCGATGTACCACCTCAATGGGCAGCGATGTACCACCTCAATGGGCAGCGATGTACCACCTCAATGGGCAGCGATGTACCGCCTCAATGGGCAGCGATGTACCGCCTCAATGGGCAGCGATGTACCGCCTCAATGGGCAGCGATGTACCGCCTCAATGGGCAGCGATGTACCGCCTCAATGGGCAGCGATGTACCGCCTCAATGGGCAGCAATGTACCACCTCAACGGGCAGCGATGTACCACCTCAATAGGCAGCGATGTACCGCCTCAATGGGCTGCGATGTACCACCTCGATGGGCAGCGATGTACCACCTCAATGGGCAGTGCTGTACCGCCTCAATGGGCTGCGATGTACCACCTCAATGGGCAGATATGTACCACCTCAATGTGCAGCGATGTACCGCCTCAATGGGCAGCGATGTACCACCTCAATGGGCAGCGATGTACCGCCTCAATAGGCAGTTCTGTACCACCTCAATAGGCAGCGATGTACCGCCTCAATGGGCTGCGATGTACCACCTCAATGGGCAGCGATGTACCACCTCAATGGGCAGCGATGTACCGCCTCAATGGGCTGCGATGTACCACCTCAATGGGCAGCGATGTACCGCCTCAATGGGCAGCACTACCCTGCTCTCCACTGGGAGCTATCGGAAGAGTTCAGTCCTCTCTCAGACTTCTCTCTTTATCTCCCTTTCCCTCTGGTCCTGACGACAGAGCTGCCCTAAGAGCTGCCTGTAGTGTCGTTGATATATGTGTGTGTGGCTGCAGAGCGGCCGGGCCGGGGAGCCAGACTGACCAGAGTGGACTAAACAAAGAGAGGAAACTTGGCAAGGAAACCGCCACTGCTGCGGCAGGCAGGCAAGACACTATGCTCTACTGTACTGAGCCGAGCCAGACCTACGTCCCCGATGGCACCCTATTCCCTACACAGTGCACTACTTTTCATTAAAGCTCTGGTCTAAAGTAGTGCACTATATATAGGGAATAGGGCTCTGGTCTAAAGTGGTGCACTATATGTAGGGAATAGGGCTCTGGTCTAAAGTAGTGGACTATATATAGGGAATAGTGTGCTGTTTGGGACACCAAA
The DNA here is from genome assembly GCF_002021735.2 of Oncorhynchus kisutch. Classification (NCBI taxonomy): domain Eukaryota; kingdom Metazoa; phylum Chordata; class Actinopteri; order Salmoniformes; family Salmonidae; genus Oncorhynchus; species Oncorhynchus kisutch. The sequence continues at coordinate 17,776,898 of NC_034195.2, read as the reverse complement.
CTAGCACTAGTGCTGCAGAAATGGCAAACCCCTCAGGGGCTTCAGGGCTAACCCCGGATATGTCTAGACTAGACTGGGCAGTGTTCAGAACGAGCTACAGCTCCTTTCTTCTCAATCAAAGGTGATCTAGTTCACTGAATCCTGTTACGCCCAGGTTCTTTATGTCCCAAACTCGAATTGCCTGAAAGGCTAGGGCCAATTCAGATGTGCGGAAATGCTGATTCAGCGAGCTCACACAATGCTGCATTGAGCGGACCAAGATATCTCATACTCTTAGCCATTTCACGTTGACTCGCACGCACACACACACACACACACACACACACACACACACACACACACACACACACACACACACACACACACACACACACACACACACACACACACACACACACACACACACACACACACACACACAGCTTGTGCTGTGTCTGCCTCTCTACTGCAGCCCAGTCTCAGTAAATCACAGCTGGGCAGTATGCTGTGGATGCAGTCTTCCAGACATGTTCTGCCTCCCTCTCTCAGCGTCAATCTCTAATTTCAGCCTAGACCCTATGTACTGTGTCTTTACCACATGCTCGCAGACAGACAGTCAGCTATCCCAGCAGACCTGGGTCCAAATAGCATTTGTTTTTGTTCAAATACTACTAAGTAAACAGGGTTTAAACTTGTAGGATCCATTGGTTCCATTGCGGTGGGCATGCTATATGAATCACAGCTAAATGATTTGAAGGAAGACAATGACTGTCTGAACCCAGGTCTGTCTCAGAGTCAGTCAGCCAGTCCCCGGTCTTCTCCACAATGCCCCGAGGATTACAGGTCTACACTCTCATTTCACAGTGTTTAAATCATATCTCTGCAGCCACAACTGTCTCTGGCTCATGTCAGATTGGACACTCACTGTTTCTCCCCCCCATGCCTCTCTCCTCTCTCTCCCCTCTTTCTGTTTCTCTGGTCTCTCTCTCTCCCCTCTCCTCTCTCTGTTTCTCCCCGTGCGTCTCTCTCTCTTCCCTCTCCTCTCTTGTTTTCCCTTTACGTCTCTCTCTCTCCCCTCTCCTCTCTCTGTTTCTCCCCCCACTTCTATCTCTCTCCCCTTTCGTCTCTCTGTTTCTCCCCCCACGTCTCTCTCTCTCTCTCTCTCTCCCCTCTCCTCTCTCTGTTTCTCCCCCCACATATCTCTCTCTCTCCCATCCCCTCTCTCTATTTCTCCCCCCATGTCTCTCTCTCTCCCCCTCTCTCCCTCTCATATCTCTGTTTCTCCCTCCACGTCTCTCTCTCCCCTCCCCTCTCCTATCTCTGTTTCTCCCTCCACGTCTCTCTCTCTCTCCCATCTCCTCTCTCTATTTTCTCCCCCCATGTCTCTCTCTCTCCCTCTCCCTCTCTCTTCCTCTCCTATCTCTGTTTCTCCCCCCATGTCTCTCTCTCTCCCCCTCTCTCCCTCTCCTATCTCTGTTTCTCCCTCCACATCTCTCTCTCTACCCCTCCTATCTCTGTTTCTCCCTCCATGTCTCTCTCTCTCTCCCCTCTCCTATCTCTGTTTCTCCCTCCACGTCTCTCTCTCTCTCTCTCTCCCCTCTCCTATCTCTGTTTCTCCCCCACGTTCCTCGCCGCTCTCCTCTCTCTGTTTCTCCCTCATGGCCCTCTCCTCAGTCTGTATCTACGTTACACCCGCTGTGGGGCCCGCTAACTTGGCCGTAAAAACCCACACTACATTTCCCTTTTAATTACCTGAGCTTGACAGGCTCCCGGTTTATGTTGTTGCACATTTATTTTATTGTCTGGGTCTAAACCCCCTGCTGGCTCTCCTTGCCCCTGTAATCTTAGTGTGCGTCCCAAATGGCACTCTATTCATTTTGTAGTGCACTACTTTTGACCGGGGCCCATGGTCTCCTAGACAGATGGGTCCAACAGTCCTACAGGAGAGGACAGGGTGAGAACCATAAGAAGGTTATGACAAGGGAAATAGAAGCCTGTCTTTATGAGTCCCATAGTGTTGTCTACACTCTACACTAAGTACCCCTGGTGCCACCCCACTGTGGAGCCCCATTAAATCAGTCTGCTACAGTACGTGGAGGATACATTTAAATGCCAGAACCAAGAGCTACTACACAGACCACAGAGAGTAAATGTCATTGTTAACTCTCTCTGCGACTGGGGACCAATCTGTCTGTGTGTGTGTGTGTGTGTGTGTGTGTGTGTGTGTGTGTGTGTGTGTGTGTGTGTGTGTGTGTGTGTGTGTGTGTGTGTGTGTGTGTGTGTGTGTGTGTGTGTGTGTGTGTGTGTGTGTGTGTGCGTGTGTGCGTGCGTGCGTGCGTGCGTGCGTGCGTGTGTGTACTGTGTCTATTTGCTTGTGTGTACTGTGTCTTTTACTTGCCTTACGTGAACCCATAAAGAGTCATAAATAAAAAGCATGATGAACGAAACATGCGTCTAGCTTACCCTAAGGGCCCTGGTCAAATGTAGTGCACTATATATGGAATATGGTGCCATTTGTGATGCATCCCAGACCTCAGAGCCTGGAATGATTTTAATTACCTGTTACTAATGCAGGAGCATTTATGAATCTGTAAAATAGTTGACTGGGCCACTTGTTGATTAGACATGATCTATTGGAGAGGTCTGGTCAGATAGAGTGACAGACTGATACTAATCGACCCTCTGCCAGTGCGCTGGTGCCTTTGTCTCGTTCCAGCCTGCACCGGCTCTTGTCTTTACCTATTGCATTTAATGGGGTCCGTGAAACAGAACACTTTACAAGCTTTTTTTTATTATTCCCATTGTATGATAGCACAGTGTTTCTTGGTAGTGACTAATGATTTTTACTGGAAGGAGTAAAGTGGTAGTGTGGGTTGGTCTGGTGCTTCGGAGTTTGTGTTTCCCTTCAGGAACACATTCAGTGGTCCTCCCTTTCCCTTTCCTTTTCACAGATTCACTTACTATTGATTTCCTTCTCCTTTGAGTTGACTCACTTGATTTGAAGACATCATTATATAATTTAACCAAGATGGCGTAGCAGTCAGACATCTTTGTCTTGTCGTGTTCCGTGTATATATCTTTTTTTCCCCTAGTATATATTTCATATATATTTCATATATTTTTAACCTCAATTTCAACATACACTCCTGCAACCCGCCTCACCCAATGTGGTATGGATCTGTTATTTTCTATACTTTAGAACCGGAACCCCCAACAGAAGCTAGCCAGCTAACTAGCTACTAGCTGGTAGTCAGTTAGCCACTGCTAGCAGTCATCAGCTAACCTCAGCCCAGACAACTCCTGCCAGTCTGCACAGTGCGATTCAACCCAGAGCATATCGGACTGCTTTTTCTCTACCACATCTACTACATCTCCACATCTCCGGATTCCTACCGCAAGCTCTGAACCTTTTCACCTGGATCATTGCAGCTAGCTAGCTGCTATCCAAGTGGCTACTCCTGGCTAACCTCTCTGTCCTGAAGCAAGCACCAGTTAGCCTGGAGCTAGCCCTGAGCTAGGCCCACCTCCCGGCTAGCTGAAGAGGTCCATCAGCCAATTTCTTGCACTACAATACCTATTTTGCCAATTGGCCTGGAACCTTTTACTGCCTACACGGAGCCCTGCCAATTCATCACGACTGGTCTGCCGACGAACCGTCCGAGGGGGCTTCAACAGACTCTTCCATCGTGATGTCCCGTAAGGCCCTTCTGCTAGCCTGCTAGCCCCAGCCCGCTAGCTGTCTGAATTGCCGTGTCTCCAGCTCGCCTAGCTACTCACTGGACCCTATGATCACTCAGCTAGACATGCGTATATTCAATATTCCTTGTCCATTGCTGTTTTGGTTAGTGATTATTGTCTTATTTCACTGTAGAGCCTCCAGCCCTGCTCAATATGCCTCAGCTAGCCCTTTTGTTCCATCTCCCACACATGTAGTGACCTCACCTGGTTTAAATGGTGTCTCTAGAGACAAAACCTTTCTCATCGTCACTCAATGCCTAGGTTTACCTCCACTGTACTCACATCATACCATACCCTTTTTTGTACATTATTCATTGAATCTATTCTTCCGCACTAGATGACCAGTTCTTATAGCCTTTAGCCGACTCCTCCTCTGTTCCTATGGTGATGTAGAGGTTAATCCAGGCCCTGCAGCGCTTAGCTCCACTCGCATTCCCCAGGCGCTCTCATTTGATGACTTCTGTAAACGTAAAAGCCTTGGTATCATGTATGTCAACATTAGAAGCCTCCTCCCTAAGTTTGTTTTATTCACTGCTTTAGCACACTCTGCCAACCCGCATGTCCTAGCCGTCCCTGAATCCTGGCTTAGGAAGGCCACCAAAAATCCTGTAATGTCCATCCATAACTATAACATTTTCCGACAAGATAGAGCTGCCAAAGGGGGCAGATTTGCAATCTACTGCAGAGATAGCCTGCAGAGTTCTGTCATACTATCCAGGTCTGGGCCCAAACAATTCGAGCTTCTACTTTAAAAAATCCACCTTTCCTTCAGGCTCCAGCTGTGCCCTGGACACCATATGTGAATTGATTGCCCCCCATCTATCTTCAGAACTCGTACTGTTAGGTGACCTAAACTGGGACATGCTTAACACCCCGGCCGTCCTACAATCTAAGATAGATGCCCTCAATCTCACACAAATTATCAATGAACCTACCAGGTACAACCCCAAATCCGTAAACACGGGCACCCTCATTGATATCATCCTGACCAACCTGCCCTCAAAATACACCTCTGCTGTCTTCAACCAGGATCACAGCGATCACTGCCTCATTGCTTGCGTCCATCATGGGTCTGCGGTCAAATGACCACCCCTTATCACTGTCAAACGCTCGCTAAAACACTTTAGAGAGCAGGCCTTTCTAATCGACCTGGCCCGGGTATCCTGGAAGGATATTGACCTCATTCCATCAGTAGAGGATGCCTGGTTATTCTTTAAAATTGCTTCCTCACCATCTCAAATAGGCATGCCCCATTCAAAAAAAAATAATTGAACCGGGAACATATATAGCCCTTGGTTCACTCCAGACCTGACTGCCCTTGACCAGCACAAAAACATCCTGTGGCGTACTGCATTAGCATCAAATAGCCCCCGCGATATGCAACTTTTCAGGGAAGATAGGAACCAATATACACAGGCAGTTAGGAATGCAAAGGCTTGCTTTTTCAAACAGAAATTTGCACCCTGTAGCACAAACTCCAAAAAGTACTGGGACACTGTTAAATCCATGGAGAAAAAGAGGCACCTCCTCCCAGCTTCCCACTGCACTGAGGCTAGGAAACACTGTCACCACCGATAAATCCACGATAATTGAGAATTTCAATAAGCATTTTTCTACGGCTGGCCATACTTTCCACCTGGCTACCCCTACCCCGGTAAACAGCTCTGCACCCTCCACAGCAACTTGCCCAAGCCTCCCCCATTTCTCTTTCACCCAAACCCAGATAGCTATTGTTCTGAAAGAGCTGCAAAACCTGGACCCCTACAAATCAGCTGGGCTAGAAAATCTGGAACCTCTCTTTCAAAAATTATTGGCCACAATTTTTATAACCCCTATTACTAGCCTGTTCAATCTCTCTTTTGTATCATCTGAAATCCCCAAATGTTGGAAAGCTGCTGTGGTCATCCCCCTCCTCAAAGGGGGAGACACTCTAGACCCAAACTGTTACAGACCTATATCTGTCCTACCCTGCCTTTCTAAGGTCTCAAAAGCCAAGTTAACAAACAGATCTCCGACCATTTCGAATCCCACCGAACCTTCTCCACTATGCAATCTTGTTTCCGAGCTGGTCATGGGTGCACCTCAGCCACGCTCATGGGACTAAACAATATCATATAATTGATGAAAGACAATACTGTGCAGCTGTATTCATCGACCTGGCCAAGGCTTTCGACTCTGTCAATCATCACATTCTTATCGGCAGACTCAACAGCCTTGGTTTCTCAAATGACTGCCTCGCCTGGTTCACCAACTACTTCTCAGACAGAGTTCAGTGTTTCAAATAGGAGGGCCTGTTGTCTGGACCTCTGGCAGTCTCTTTGGGGTTGCCATAGGGTTCAATTCTCGGGCCGACTCTTTTCTCTGTATACATCAATTATGTCGCTCTTCCTGCTGGTGATTCTTTGATCCACCTCTACGCAGATGACACCCTTCTGTATACTTCTGGCCCTTCTTTGGACACTGTGTTAACTAACCTCAAGACGAGCTTCAATGCCATACAACTCTCCTTCCGTGGCCTCCAACTGCTCTTAAATGCAAGTAAAACTAAATGCATGCTCTTCAACCAATCGCTGCCCGCACCTGCCTGCCCGTCTAGGATCACTACTCTGGACGGTTCTGACTTACGTGTACAACTACAAAGCAGACACTAGATGTCTGCTTAAACTGTAAACTCTCCTTCCAGACTCACATTAATAAGCATCTCCAGTCCAAAATTAAATCTAGAATCGGCTTCCTATTTCGCAACATAGCATCCTTCACTCTTGCTGCCAAACATGCCCTCGTAAAACTGACTATCCTACCGATCCTTGACTTCGGCGATGTCATTTACAAAATAGCATCCAACACTCTACTCAGGCAAATTGGATGCAGTCTATCACAGTGCCATCCGTTTTATCACCAAAGCCCCATATACTACCCACCATTGCGACCTGTATGCTCTCGTTGGCTGGCCCTTACTTCATATTCGTCGCCAAACCCACTGGTTCCAGGTCATCTATAAGTCTTTGCTAGGTCAAGCCCTGCCTTATCTCAGCTCACTGGTCACCATAGCAGCACTCAACGGTAGCACACGCTCCAGCAGGTATATTTCACTGGTCACCTCCAAAGCCAATTCCTCCTTTGGCCTCCTTTCTTTCCAATTCTCTGCTGCCAACAACTGGAACGAATTGCAAAAATCACTGAAGCTGGAGACTCATATTTCCCTCACTAACTTTAAGCATCAGCTGTCAGAGCATCTTACAGATCATTGCACCTGTATATAGCCCACCTGTAAACAGCCAATCCAACAACCTCATCCCCATATTGTTTTTGTTTTTTTGCTCCTTTGCACCCCAGTATCTCTACTTGCACATTCATGTTCTGCACATCTATCCCTCCAGTGTTTAATTGCTAAATTGTAATTACTACGCCACTACAGCCTATTTATTCCCTTACCTCCCTAATCTTACCTCTTTTGCACATACTGTATATAGACTTTTCATTGTGTTATTGACTGTACGTTTATTTGTTCCATGTGTAACTCTGTGTTGTTGTCTCTGTCGCACTGCTTTGCTTTATCTTGGCCAGGTCGCAGTTGTAAATGAGAACTTGTTCTCAGCTGAAATAGAAATAAGTTATTAAAAGAGTCATTCTGCACTTCAACACAATAAGAAGTGGTCACCCAACACCTTATCGTGTAGACAGCTTAAGGATGGGCCAGGTGAAACTTAACCACTCTCCAATTCATGAACGGGGTTATTGATGCAAGGACTGACCATTCATGAGCTCAAAATGACCATTTGAACCATGCTTTGAAGCTTTACAGTGTCTGTGTGCAATGCCATTGTTTACAAACAATGGCGTATAACACTCTTATATTTGGGGTTCTGATTGGGTACGACAGTTGAACTAAGCTCATGAGGTGTTTATAAGTTTGATTCTTTAAGGGTCAAGGGGTATGTGTAATCATTTAAAAGTCCATAAATGGATGAAGCAGTCACAGATTGCAACTTTAAACCCTTTCGCTTCTCTGTTAACAGTGATGCATGTAGTGTAGTGGCTCTGCTCCCAGTGTTACCACTGTGTTATCAGCCTGGCTCTGTGTCTGTCTGTGTATTGTCCTCTGGCCTTGTCCCAGACCAGTGGGATCTTCTCCGGTGCTCAGGGGGGTCTGAACGAGTGAAGGATGAGGCGTGTTAAACAGCCCGGGTTTCATCCCAAAAGGCACCCTTAATTCCCATAGGACTCTGGTCAAAAGTAGTGCACAATTAGGGTGCCATTTGGGATGCCGGTCCTTCTTGTCTTTCTGTCTGAGAAAAAGGGGGAGGAGACGAGAGGGGAGGGAAGGATAGGTTGGATCAGGTTGGTCTGGCTAGGCCAAAGTCATGGTGATAAGGAGCTGATAGGGGCTTCGCTTTCTCGCTCTCTTCACAAGCCATCAATCACAAGTCTCGAGCTATAAGACGTGAGAGAACAGATACAACAAGCTGGCAGGCAATTCTTTATAATGTCAAAAATGGCCAGGAGTTTTTCATGGTCAGGTCAAATGGTCAGAAAAAACCTCTTGGCCCCAGCCATTATGTCCAAGAAATTGCATTAATTACACAATATGCAGGCTTACTAGTTCACTAATTTTGCTATTCATGAGCTCCCCTGTTTATGTTGTCCAATGCCAATATATATGGATACATCAGTATGTCAACTTTCAATTTCATTCATACCATTTTCAAAATATCGAGTTGTGAGAATAACTCTGTGAAAGGTCACTGTTTCCCAGGGGTCATTCCCACCAGTCCACAGTGACCAAAAAGCCAAGTGTCTACAGGTCAAGGGGGAAAAATGGTTTGTCCTATGGAGCAGCCTGCTACAGCTGACAATACATTCTCACCCTGAAAACAACACCACCAGGTTATCCAACAGGCTTTTGTGGAGACGGTCTTGTGTATTTTGTCAATGGCTCTGTATACGTGGCTTACTTAGCTCTGTGTTTGTTGTGGCTTAAGGTTTGTGCTCCCTGCATGTGTGCACTCTTAGAAAAAAAGGTGCTATCTAGAAACTTAAAGGACTCTTTGGCTGTGCCCATATGAGAACCCTTTAAAGAACCCTTTTTGGTTCAAGGTAGAACCCTTTTGCTTGCAGATAGAACCCTTTTGGCTTCCATGTTGGACCCTTTCCACAGAGGGTTTTTACATGGAACCAAAAAGGGTTCTCCCTGGAATCAAAAAGGTATCTCCTATGAGGACAGCCGAAGAACCCTTTTGGGACCCTTTTTTCCCCTAAGAGTGTGTGTTTACCATTGAGGGCCATGGACAAGACTGTACTGTTGTAAGATGCCTGGTTGTTCTGTAGCCTCCTGAGCTGTCTGGAGCTCCCCTCCTTCCTTCCTTCAGTCAACACCTTGACACTGGCACTGGGCCCCAATAGAGATCTGCAGCCTCAGCTGGGGAGCTCCTTCCCTTCTCTCTCTTCCCTCACTCCTCCCTCCATCCGTGTCCATCCCTCCATACTCTATCAGAAAAGGGATGGGTGAAAGACGACTGGTTCTTTTGAGTGTCATGCTATACTGTTTAAATTTCAGCCACCAGTGCTCCAACTAACCCTGTATAAGCCACCAAAGCACTGCCTCACTTTCTTTCCAGATTTCTCTGAACTATTGTCTATTTTCCTTGAGAACTATGATTAAAATCATTGTATTGGAACATTTTAATATTCATGTTGACATAGAACATGACTCCAAGGCCATTGAATTTATGAATCTTTTGAGCTCTATAGACTGTATCCAACATGTTACTGGGACCACCCATGGGCCATGCTCTGGACCTGGTTATTACCAAGGGGCTTTCTACTGGGCCCACCCATAACCACAACCATGCTCTGGACCTGGTTATTACCAAGGGGCTTTCTACTGGGCCCACCCATAACCACGGCCATGCTCTGGACCTGGTTATTACCAAGGGGCTTTCTCCTGGGCCCACCCATAACCACAACCATGCTCTGGACCTGGTTATTACCAAGGGGCTTTCTACTGGGCCCATCCATAACCACAGCCATGCTCTGGACCTGGTTATTACCAAGGGGCTTTCTACTGGGCCCACCCATAACCACGGCCATGCTCTGGACCTGGTTATTACCAAGGGGCTTTCTACTGGGCCCACCCATAACCACGGCCATGCTCTGGACCTGGTTATTACCAAGGGGCTTTCTATTGGACCTGGTTATTACCAAGGGGCTTTCTATTGACATATCCTCTATTGGTGATGTAGCTTTATCTGGTCAACACTATTAATATTTTATTACCTTGTTGCCAGGGTAATACTGAAGGCATTATTAAGAAACGTTATCTTACCTCTGACGTTGCTACAGATTTTATTGAGTGTATGAACAATACTCCATCACCTATTTTGTCTTCCTGTTGTGATTATTTCATTGATAGCTTTAACAGCAAATGAAGGGCAACCATTGATGCCATAGTTACAGCAAGGTTGAAAAAGGCCACATTCAAACGTAAGAGCCCCTTGGATGAATGAGGAAACTAACCAATTAAAGAGAAATTGCTAAATGGCAGAGAAAGTAAAAGTTGCAAGTCCTTTATTTTTCCTACTTGGTCACTAAGAATCAGAATAATTAGAGAGTGCTCTTCTCGACCATTGATGGCCTGACAAATCCTAACCCCACAGACCTATGTGAACTTTCCTGCCCATATAAATGTGCTGAGTTTGCGGCATATTTCAGAGATAAGATAACAAAGATTAGGCTGGGGATCAGTCAAGCAATACCCGATGAGAAGTTTGATGATACAGTATGTGCCCTAGCCTACCGCGTAAAAGCACTATGGATTTCATTTCCATGGTTGACACAGCCATGCTCAGGAAAGTGTTATCACAACCTCCCTTCTCGATCCTTTCCCCACCACCTTCTACAAAACAGTTAATTGCATATCTGAAGAAGTGCAAGCTATTGTTGATCACTCCCGGTTCACAGCCACTTTCCCTACTGCAATAAAAACTAGTATGGTGAAAGCCCTTCTGAAGAAAATAATCTAGATTCTTCAGCTCTTAGCATTTTTCGGCCAATCTCCAACCTTCCATTCTTAATCAAAATTGTGGAGAAATTGGTTTTCAAAGAACTAAACGATTTTTTAGTTGCACTAACTGTATTTTTCCAATAAATTCCAATCTGGTTTTCATGCCACAGCACAGAGACCGCCTTAGTTAAACTGGTAAATGATGTTAGAGCCAACACAGATGCCAAACCGCTCTCTGTCTTTGTACTCTTGGATTTTTGTGCTGCATTCGACACTGTTGAGCATGATGTCCGTCTGGACAGATTGGAGAGGTGGGTTGGCCTCTCCGGGTCCAGTTCTAAATTGGGTTAGGACCTCACCCTTGATGAGCATAACTCAAGAGAAAATAGATATCACATGTGGCGTTCCACAAGGTTAGATTTTTGGGTCCGGTACTGATCAGTTTATATATGGTACCCCTTGGCAGAGTTATCAGAAAGCACAGCATTGATTTTCATTGCTATGCAGACGATACACAACTTTACATTTCTGTGTCACCAGAGGATTGTAGCTCCACGGATAAATTATTGGACTGTATTAGTGATTTAAACACTTGGATGGCTCACAACTTCCTCCATCTAAATCAAGACAAGACTGAGGTGCTTACTTTTGGAGCCAAAGCACTGAGAGAGAATCTGGCCGCACATTTTAATTCATGGGCAATAAAGTTAAAACACCAGGTAAAAAACCTTGATGTCATTTTAGATTCTCAATTTCGAATCACACATTAGGAATGTGACCAAATAACTTTTTACCACATGAAGAACATTGCCAAAGTGCGGCCGTTTCTCTCTCAGGCTGATACAGACAGACTCATCCATGCTTTTATTACCAGCAGGCTTGACTGCTGTAATGCTCTCCTGCCTGGTCTACCCACGAAAGCAATTGGTCTGCTATACATACAGAATGCTACAGCACGGGTACTGACCAAGACCAGACAGAGAGCACACATTACACCGGTTTTAAGGTCTCTGCATTTCATTACACCGGTTTTAAGGTCTCTGCACTGGCTGCCTGTGAGTTTTAGAATTAATTTAAAGATTCTTCTATTGATTTTTAAATTAATCCACGATTGTACATCCACTACATGTCAGACATACCTTTTAGTTATGTATCCAGTAGGTCCCTCAGGTCCTCTGGCACTGACCTTTTAACTATCCCAAAGCCTAGGACCAAGAGGCATGGAGAAGTAGCCTTTAGTTACTATGCCCCTAGCAAAATAACTAAACTGTGGACATATTTAAAGGAGATCTTAACACACATTTTTTATCCTCGATTTTCCTTTGGGGAAAATGATCCTCTTATGTTTGTTGTGTAGTAAATATTTATGTTTTTATTTTAATTGTTTTTTTATTCGTTTTATTCCTGTGATTGCGTTGATTTCCATGTCTGAAATGTGCTGTATAAATAAAGCTTGATTTGATTTGATCAGACATTCACTCCCCCCATCCCCACCCCCACTACTACCGCCGCCCTTCCTCCCACCTCCACCCCACGGCCAGTCAGCTGCCCTCACCCAATAGTGAAGACCGTAAATCAATCCTCTTTTCCCCTCGGGGGCTCCCTCCCTCCTTTTCCCCTCCCTGACAAGGGTGTGGAAGTTGGAGGTTGGAGAGCACTGCCTATGGGGGCTGGGCTGTCTCTCACTCAAATCTCTTTGAGAGTGCAGGTGGTATGTGTTTGTATGTTATCTTGGTAGCAGATCTCATGCAAGACCTTTTGATAGTTGTCATGGAGATAAAGGGACAGTAGTTCAAGAAGAATATACTTTATTGATAATTAACAGGAAATACATCATTTGAGAGGAAGGAGAAGTTGTGTGATCTCGATATTTTACAAGGAATCCATCTTTGTTGGATGATGGTGATGATGATTTTAATATTTTTCGGTTCACCCTCATTTGCATATCTAAGCAATATTTCTTAGTCAACGAAGCGGTATGTTTGCCAGGATGATATGAAACCAAGGAAGAATTCAGTAATCATAGTGCCCAGCTTCATGTTGACAGAATCATGCTGCTTATATGCACTACCATCCAATGAGAGATGTTATCCTGTCTCAGGTATGAGGTGTGAGATCATGTGACAACCATACATACACATGAAACATTCGTTCAATGCTGTTAAAACAAACCCAGGCAAGGCTTGATCAGAGAGGAGTAGCAATATTTTGTACAGAACTCTCCCCTCCACTCCCCTCCCTCCACTACCCCCTCCCCTTCTTTCCACTCGCCCTCCTTCTCTCTTCTCCCAGACTAGAGGTTAATCACCACTTGTATTACAATACATTACATCTCATCAACAATGTGCCGTGCAGAAAGAAAAATAGCCCTGCTTTTTGTTTGGTCTTCTCCTCTCTTTTTAGCAAGATTGCCAAACAAAAAAGAGAATTGCCTGGAAACCCACAAGCCAGACTCCACTGGAATAACAGCCTGGGCTCTTTCACTGTGCCCTGCTGAGTGTGTGTGTGTGTGTGTGTGTGTGTGTGTGTGTGTGTGTGTGTGTGTGTGTGTGTGTGTGTGTGTGTGTGTGTGTGTGTGTGTGTGTGTGTGTGTGTGTGTGTGTGCGTGTGCGTGTTTGTGAGTCCAGTCATTTCATACAGTATGAAAGTAGTAAGATGTTCTGTTCACTTCCTGAACCAGTCTATCATGTCCTACAGAATGTATGTGTGGGTGTGTATTAGGTGTGTCTCATCACATGACCCAGTTGTTTACCCTGGTTGATCATCACACATTGTTTAGTCACTTCTCATCACTGCTGACATTGGAATGCAGTTTGTGTGTGGGGGTGTGTGCGTGAATGCTTGCGTGTGTGTTATGGAATAACATATTGTCTCTGGCGTGAGTGGCATTCACTGTCACATCCTGCCTCCCTTTCACAGTGGTGGAGACATTCCTGTATGTGATTGCATTCGCTTGGTTATGCTTTCATCAGCCACAGACTGGTTGTGGTGACTAGGGCACCTAATGGTAGGCCTCCCTGGGTTGGGCTTGATCTGGGCCTGAGGGGAGTCGGCAGGGACATGACACACACACACACACACACACACCAGACAAGACAAGACTGAATGTCTGGTTACCGGCTGCAGGCACAGACCTTGACCCTCTCCACACACCACAGTGTCACTCTGCTCTTATTAGTGGTTGACTGACTGCACTGGATAAGGACAGGGTAGACAGGCAGGGACATGACACACACACACACACACACACACACACAGATTGGCCTACATGCATGTACACATACACCTAACACTAATATAAATTCAGTTACCACTTCATCCATTTCTCCTCATGCTATACATTCATTCGGAAGAAGTGAAAACATATGGAGTCACATTAGATGTTCTCTAAACCTCAACAGGTCTGATATCTAACATGGTTCTGCGTCCACAGTGTGACACTCCTTATGAGGAAGAACTGAAGGCACACTCTGTCAGACACAGGTTCCAGTGACAACAGGGCCCTCTCAGAGAGGTGTTAGGGGAAGTGAGCATGTCAGAGTGGTAACTGCGTCACGCAACACACTTAGAGACGTCTGCCTCGTAGGCTCATAGGAGCCTATTTCCTGTTTCTGTAGCGTGAGGCAGCTTGATGTACAAGTACACCCCGGGGACAGGACGCTAGTCTATCTCATTCTCAGGGCCTCACCCCCAATCTATCTCCTTAATGCAGAGTGCCAAGTAGAGATGCTTCATGTCCAATTTTTGACTCAAGCGGCATCAATTCCAATTCAATTCCAGTCCAAACAGCCAATTCAATTCCAATTCTATAACTTGAAGATTGATTAAATTAGAATTGAATCCAGACACCCAAGTCTAAGACTGATCTCACTGCTACCGCACGGCAAGCAGTACCAGAGCGCCAAGTCTGTGACCAAAAGGCTCCTGAACAGCTTCTACCCCCAAGCCATAAGACTGTTAATCAAATGGCTACCGAGACTATTTTTTTTATTTAACCAGGCAAGTCAGTTAAGAACAAATTCTTATTTTCAATGACAGCCTAGGAACAGTGCCTGTTCAACAGCAGATTTGTACCTTGTCAGCTCAGGGGTTTGAACTCGCAACCTTCCGGTTACAAGTCACACGCTCTAACCACTAGGCTACCCTGCCGCCCCACTGTGTGCAGCTGCTACTCTGTTTATTATCTATCCTGATTGCTACGTCACTTTTACCCCTACCTACATGTGCATATTACCTAAATTACTTCAACTATCTCGTACCCATGCACATTGACTCTGTTCCGGTACTCCTTGTACAGTTGAAGTTGGAAGTTTACATAAACCTTAGCCATAAACATACACCTTAGCCAAATCTTCCTGAGCGGTATTCCTGAGCTGTCATACCGCTCAGGAAGAAGACGCGTTCTGTCTCCTAGAAATAGACGTATTTTGGTGCAAATCAATCCCAGAACAGCAAAGGACCTTGTGAAGATGCTTGAGGAAACAGGTACAAGAGTATCTATATTCACAGTAAAACAAGTCCTATATCGACATAACCTGAAACACCACTCAGCAAGGAAGAAGCCACGGATTCCAAACTGCCAAAACAAGCCAGACTATGGTTTTCAGCTGCACATGGGGACAAAGTTCGTACTTTTTGGAAAAATGTCCTCTGGTCTGATTAAACAAAAAATATAACAGTTTGGCCACAATGACCATCGTTATGTTTGGAGGAAAAAGGGGGAGGCTTGCAAGCTGAAGAACATCATCCCAACCGTGAAGCACGGGGGTGGCAGCATCATATTGTGGGGGTGTTTTGCTGCAGGAGGGACTGGTGCACTTCACAAAATAGATGGCACCATGAGGAAGGTAAATGATGTGGATATATTGAAGCAACATCTTAAACAATTTGAAGGCAATGCTACCAAATACTAATTGAGTGTATGTAAACTTCTGACCCACTAGGAATGTGAATAAATAAATAAAAACTGAAATAGATATATTCTCTCTACTATTATTCTGACATTTCACATTCTTAAAATAAAGTGGTGGTCCTGACTGACCTAAGACAGGGAATTGTTACTAGCATTAAATATCAGTAATTGTGAAAAACTGAGTTTAAATGTATTTCGCTATGGAGTATGTAAACTTCTGACTTCAACTGTATATAGTCTCATTATTGTAAATTTTTTTGTGTTACTATGGTCTTACTTTCATTTCAAATTAAATTGGAATTGACCCCAGCCCCGATGTCCTATATCCTTGCTGATATTGTGTATACAAGTAATTAAGGATAGTTGAGAATAGTTCTGAGTAATATACCGCGCAAAAGGCAATAAGCCAATCAGAACAGAATTGCCCTACTCCTACCGCTGGTAGGCAATCAGCATTATCACATTGAAACACAACTTAAGCCTGATGTATCCTAGGAACATTTTCCCTGCCCAGCCCTAGACCTAGCCTTGCGTGACTGGAAAAGCTGGCAACGCCAGACATTCAATTAGTGAAACCCCAAATCAAATGTCATTTAATTTGTCACATGCTCCGAATACAACTAGGTGTAGACTAACGTGAAACGCTTGCTTACGCCCTTAACCAACAATTCAGAGGAAGAACAGGAATAAAATGAAATAGACAGGAATGGAGTTATATACAGGAAGTACCCAAGTAGGGCATCAGGCAGGCAGCAACAGTTGGTCAGAGGCTAACCGCTAACACAACAACCAACATAGCAGGTTATCTCCTCTCCTAACTACCTAGCTACCTACAGAACAGGGCACTTACACACTCAACCAGGTTACACATTGACTATCCACGCGTACAGGAGTCTCTTTGTTATGGTGCTTTTCTGCTGGCTTGCTATGTGGCTGCCCTGTCAGTGTGCCAGCGAAACAGGCCGGCATTCAATACCTATTATTTACACTCACAATACGTCCCCAGGACAGAAATAGCCCCCGTAATCTGTGGACATTATCCATTGTCCTTGCTCACTACCCCTTCCCCTCTAACTGTATCAGATGTGGCGGGGAAGGGAGACAGAATCGTTGTGCTATGTATATGTATATATATATATATATATATATGTATAATTTTTATGAATTCACTACAGTTAGAGTTTAGTACAAGGAATTTTTCAGTTCATAAAGCATGTAACTGCATGGTGGGGGCAGACCCATAGAAAGCAAGACATGGGGTAATTATTTTTTGGCATTTACAGAACAGAAAGGGATATTTCCCTCTCTCTCACTTTCTCTGGCAACAGATGTATGATCTTAACCCTAAAATCACCAACAGGGTCAAAAAAGATATAATTTCGAAACCCTTTTTTTGATCCTTCTGAAATTGTAGGACTTAATTATTTACCATGATTTCTGCGTAAATATGGAGGAAATCAAAATAATCTATCTTTTGACTCCTAAGCTGAAAACGTAAACTCAATAGTCCATTTTGAGATAAAAGCACCAAATGTATATGTACCCTGAAAAGATACAGATATGAAGCCATCCCAGGCTTGGCCTCTGGGGGTGTGCTCAGCCTCTGAGTACACAGTAAAACTGCAAACTCCTATGGAGTCAAATGTTATACTATTTGGGGTTTATATGGTCCCACACCCATTTAGTGTTAAAGCTACTCTGGTCATGGAGTTGATATTATTGGAGTTAAAACAACACTAAGTGGAGTACATATTAAACTCTCAGAGAGTTGCTTAAATGTAACTCCAATTGCCATTTTACTATTTTCAGTGTCATTTTTAATCAGCTCCCTTACCATTTTACACTTTTCTGTGTTGTTTTGAATTAACAATCAACTACAGCGGAGTACATTTATATTTCAGTTTACTTCCTTTGAGTAACAAAAGCAAAGTAAAGCCTTTTTTGATTATTTCTTAATGTGTCACATTATGGTGGTTTGTAATGTGATATAAAATCTTTATTGGAATCCAACTTACAGGAAGATATCCAGCACTTTTACAACAACCACAATTTGCATTTAGAATGCCTTTTGTAGTAGGGAAGAAAATACAGTACATGAAGACTACATACACCAGGAGGTCTCCAACCTGTTCTAGCATGGGAACTACTTTTTAAAAATTAAACATGTCAGGAGCTACTCATTTTTTAATAGCTTTCAAATAGACACATTCTTGACTTCTCCTCTACCCTGCAACTCTTTCCCGGATCCTCTGTGCACAAGAGATGTGTTTTCTGTCAATATACCTGGTAAAATAATGGTTAAAACAACTCTAAGGGTGCCCCATAAAATTATATTTTGTATTTTCCTGAATTATGGTTTCTCAGTAAAAAGATATCCTGGTTTGCGATGGAACACATGCATGTACTTTCAGAATTGATTGGCAAGCTACTCATAGGTGGGCTGCGAGCTACTGGTAGCTCACAATCTACCTGTTGGAGACTCATGCCTGTTGCGGTGACCGTATTACAGCCAGACCGGCGGTCACAAGTCATGAAGGCAGTCATATTCCACATGACCGTTTAGTCACGGCAATTAGGCTTCTCCATGCTCTGATGCTGCTGCTGGTCATTAGTAGCCTACCAAACTTATTGTCCCTCTAATCACTCTGACATCAATGCAAATGTATTCAAAAATCTAATCAAACACTTCATGAGAGGCTATGCAATTGAGTGAGAAAACAGAGTGATGGCCGCTAATAAAAAGAGGAGGATCCCATCAGGAAATAGGCTTGGCCTACTATATCTCTGAATGATCCAATGTTGACCTAAATGACTAATGATGATAAATACAATCCACCTGTGTGTAATCAAGTCTCCGTATAAATGCACCTGCACTGTGATAGTCTCAGAGGTCCGTTAAAAGCGCAGAGAGCATCATGAAGAACAAGGAACACACCAGGCAGGTCCGAGATACTGTGAAGAAGTTTAAAGCTGGATTTGGATACAAAAAGATTTCCCAAGCTTTAAACATCCCAAGGAGCACTGTGCAAGCGATAATATTGAAATGGAAGGAGTATCAGACCACTGCAAATCTACCAAGACCTGGCCGTCCCTCTAAACTTTCAGCTCATAAAAGGAGAAGACTGATCAGAGATGCAGCCAAGAGGCCCATGATCACTCTGGATGAACTGCAGAGATCTACAGCTGAGGTGGGAGACTCTGTCCATAGGACAACAATCAGTCATATATTGCACAAATCTGGCCTTTATGGAAGAGTGGCAAGAAGAAAGCCATTTCTTAAAGATATCCATAAAAAGTGTTGTTTAAAGTTTGCCACAAGCCACCTGGGAGACACACCAAACATGTGGAAGAAGGTGCTCTGGTCAGATGAAACCAAAATTGAACTTTTTGGCAACAATGCAAAACGTTATGTTTGGCGTAAAAGCAACACAGCTCATCACCCTGAACACACCATCCCCACTGTCAAACATGGTGGTGGCAGCATCATGGTTTGGGCCTGCTTTTCTTCAGCAGGGACAGGGAAGATGGTTAAAATTGATGGGAAGATGGATGGAGCCAAATACAGGACCATTCTGGAAGAAAACCTGATGGAGTCTGCAAAAGACCTGAGACTGGGACGGAGATTTGTCTTCCAACAAGACAATGATCCAAAACATAAAGCAAACTCTACAATGGAATGGTTCAAAAATAAACATATCTAGGTGTTAGAATGGCCAAGTCAAAGTCCAGACCTGAATCCAATCGAGAATCTGTGGAAAGAACTGAAAACTACTGTTCACAAATGCTCTCCATCCAACCTCACTGAGCTCGAGCTGTTTTGCAAGGAGGAATGGGAAAATATTTCAGTCTCTCGATGTGCAAAACTGATAGAGACATACCCCAAGCGACTTACAGCTGTAATCGCAGCAAAAGGTGGCGCTACAAAGTATTAACTTAAGGGGGCTGAATAATTTTGCACGCCCAATTTTTCAGTTTTTGATTTGTTAAAAAAGTTTGAAATATCCAATAAATGTCGTTCCACTTCATGATTGTGTCCCACTTGTTGTTGATTCTTCACCAAAAAATACAGTTTTATATCTTTATGTTTGAAGCCTGAAATGTGGCAAAGGTCGCAAAGTTCAAGGGGGCCGAATACTTTCGCAAGGCACTGTATAAGCTGTGTGTGAGTTTGGGGAAGATAATTTCCAACATAAAAATATACCTTTATAATAAATGCATTACGTGTATAATTGCATTTTACGGTCACATTTAGTAATGGTGTTTTCCCCTGATGGAACAATTGCGCTTACAGCCTGCTACAATGTTGTGCATTGCTGCGCTTATAATGTGAAGAAATAGCCTAATAGTTTATCAACATTTTAAGCTTAACGTTCTGATATGTTGCGTCAGCCACATTACATTAAAACGTTTTTTTTTATGCTAGTGGTTGAATTAATTTGGGATCTATCTCATCCCACAACTGTCCTAGACTATGTTGGGAATATTTATTTCTCGCACAGAATAGAATAGGTCAACCTTTGTACTATGGTGGATAGTAGATTGACATAGATTAGTGCCTTTGCTGTTCATTAGACCTTTACTCATCATGTTGGCTGATGAAAAGTAAATGTGGACAGAGCTCATGCCTTTCAAGCGACTTTATTAAAGTCTCATCAGGCAGCCTCATCATGCAGCCTCATCATGCAGCCTTACAATGTATTCAAAATGTTTCTAGAACAACTAAAGTTACATGAATAACTCTAAATTAAGCATATAGGAGTACCTACTTTTTTTTGTTGCTAAACACAGAAGTGCATACTCTCTCAAATCGTTTGGAGAAAATATTAATATTTTATTTGTTCAATTGTTCAATTATATTCTTAGAAAATTCTGTAAAAATAATGCCACGGAATTATAAGCACATCTTGTCTGCTAAATGAACTAGTGTAGCCCACAGCCATTTGGCATAGCCCCATCAGGAACTAGCATAAGGACAACTCAGACTATGCTATTCCTTTCTTCTTAAATAGACTACATTTTCTTCATATCATGCTTCTGTAGACCTGTCTAAAATAAATAATGGATTTATTGTAAAGGTGTAGGCTATATTACATGGGTATATTAGACTTTTTAAAATGGCTTGCAGGAAGCCAGGAGATGCTAAATGTGTTTACGTTAAATATTGGTCAATAACAGTGAGACTGAAAGTTATTTGCTTGACAATCAACGGCTGTTGGGACGCCACAGCTCTAACCCTGACCTACACCATGTGAGCTGGAACAACTATCTCAGATTGGATTAGTTTAGGACATTTTATGGCTCTTATCTTTGTGTCGCATAAGGTCAAAAACAATCAATGTACATGTGAAAACACAGATATTGAAATAAAGCGTTTAAACAATAAACTTGCAGCAGAGAATGACAATGAGGCCTCTTCCACGCCTGTAGATAACTCCATAGATTTAACTACCTGTCCCTGGTTACTCCTAATGTAGTTAAAAGTACTCTGTGCCAATCAACTCCAGTATTCAACACTAACTCCAGGGACCATAACACTCTCTTGAGGGTTAAGATGACTCCCAGTTTTTTTTCAACTATCCATTATTTCCTGTGTATCACAGAAACACAATACTTTGAATACAAGGCTTTGAATGAATAACAGATAAATGTTCATAACAAGTAAGTGTCTATGGATAACATTTTTCAAAATATCTGTTAAAACATGAAAAACATATATTTTGAAACATCAAATTTGACAATAAGTATATGCCTCTTTGGGGGAATTTAAACCATTTTATTGTGTTACAAATGGTTAATAAAAATAAAAAAAGTGTTACTGATTGACATAATAATTTCCAAATTGAGGTAAAAAAAAAATGTTTGAGCTTTTAGGGGTGTTGTCACAGCAAAATAATCCTGCAGGAACAGGATTTTAATGTTTAGTCCATAATGTTGCTTGATTGATGATCAGGCTATTAGCTGGACAAATGTAGGCTACTTGAAAAGTGCAATACTGTTATATAACCGTGTTAAAGTGCAGGTTTTCAGTGAATTCATTTAAATCACGAAGTGCATCTGTAAGAAATCAAATTAAGATCCCACACCTGTATTTCTCTCTCTCTCTGTCTCTCTAGAGATCTTTGTTGGAGAGAAGGCCTCGTTTCCTACTTCAAAATTCAGGAAAATGCTCAGAAAACAATATGTCAGGGAGGCCTCTTGTCTCAGGGGATGAGCGATGTTTTGGTCTGTCAACTTGGTGAGATATACGTATGGAACGGACACTGAAACGGATGACAGAGTAGAAATGTATAGATTTACAGCCGAGTACTCCAGAATTAGTCAATTCTTAAATCTTTCAGCCTATGTCATTATGTGTGTGTCAGTAATCTCTCTGTTAAAACATAAGTCAGCCCTTTTCATGGGATGGGAAGCTCATTTGGGCAAAGTGGGAATGACTGAGATTCCTCGTCTCATCAGTAGCTGTGAGGGGAGTGGGGAGCTGCTCTGTGGAACATCGGATGCTTTTCCCTGATACAGGCATTACGTAGTGGCATGCTGTGGTTTCAGAAGTCTATAATGGTACAGATTCCCCAAAAGGCATTAATATGTGTGGGGAGATCTATTTCTTAGGTGCAATCTCTCATTATTAGTGGTGGTTTATGGAGGAATGATAAGTAAGTAGTATGTTATTAGTGTGCATGCTATATAAATTGTCATTCTAAGTGCATCTTGAAATGTATTTTCAGAGATATTTTTCCCAGCTAGCACATTTGGTTCCTTGGAAGGTTGCAGGGAGGTTCTGAGTAAGATTTACTATGGTTCCCTGAAAGTTTTCCTGGGCGGTTTTATTTACGTTCTGAGATCAGAAATTATAGGTTATTTGAAGGTAATTAAATAAAGTTTTGAGAGCATGTTTCAATAAGAATTTTCATAACACTGCTATTTTATGTTAACTGTTTTGAACTTCAAGCACATATAGAAATGAATTTGTTTAGGGATTAATACTTTTTATCTCGGCTTGTCGTGAGTGAGATTTGAACCTATGATCTTATGTTCTCTATCCATGGAATCAGTCAAATGTAACGCCAGGAATCAGTTAGCGTTCCATTTTTTATCATACAAATCTGTTCATTTTAGTCAATTAGTGGGCACAGCCAATGGACCTGAACACAGTTAGCAAGATAGAGGACACAGAGAGTTTTGTTGACGCTTTGAACGGAATGTATATGTTTTTAAATAACATTCTTAGAACGTTCTTTGAATGTTTACTCATGTTTTCTTGTGGTTTTAATAGAACGTTTTCTTAATGTTCTGAGAACATTACTTTAAATAGAATCACGAGAAAATTTGCAGGAAAAGTTATGCTGAAGTACTGAAATTCCCATCTAAGTGCATCTTGAAACAGATTTTTCAGAGATTTTGGTTCTCTAGCACATTTGGTTCTCAGAGCGTTATGTGCTAGCTGGGTTGTGTCTACGTGTCATATGTTTATTCATGCTATTCATGATATGATTAAAACTTTAAAAACACATTCAAACACAAGAGAAACACCAAAGAAAATAACATAGCCCACATAACATATCACACCTTTATAAAAAATAAAAAAATCATTGTGTATAGGTGTACACTAGTAGCCCTATATATTTTCATATCTACAGCTGAAGTTGGAAGTCTAGCCAAATACATTTAAACTCAGTTTTTCACAATTCCTGACATTTAATCCGAGTACAAATTCCCTGTCTTAGGTCAGTTAGGGTCACCACTTTATTTTAAGAATGTAAAATATCAGAATAATAGCAGATACAATTATTTATTTCAGCTTTTATTTTGTTCATCACAAATCATCATCATTCCTAGTGGGTCAGAAGTGTACAAAACACTCAATTAGTATTTGGTAGCATTGCTTTTAAATTGTTTAACTTGGGTCAAACGTTTCGGGGTAGCCCTCCACACACTTCCCACAATAAGTTGGATGAATTTTGGTCCATTCCTCCTGACAGAGCTGGTGTAACTGAGTCAGGTTTGCAGGCCTCCTTGCTCGCACACGGTATTTCAGTTCTGCCCACAAATTGTCTATAGGATTGAGGTCAGGGCTTTGTGATGGCCACTCCAATACCTTGACTTTGTTGTCCTTAAGCCATTTTGCCACAACTTTGGAAGTATGCTTGGGGTCATTGTCCATTTGGAAGACCCATTTGCGACCAAGCTTTAACTTCCTGACTAATGTCTTGAGATGTTGCTTCAATGTATCTGCATCATTTTCCATCCTCATGACGCCATCTATTTTGTGAAGTGTACCAGTCCCTCCTGCAGCAAAGCACCACCACAACATGATGCTGCCACCCCCATGCTTCACTGTTGGGAGGGTGATCTTCGGCTTGCAAGCCTCCCCCTTTTTCCTCCAAACATAACAATGGTTATTATGGCCAAACAATTATATTTTTGTTTCGTCAGACCAGAGGACATTTCTCTAAAAAGTACCATCTTTGTCCCCATGTGCAGTTGCAAACCATAGTTTTTTATGGCGGCTTTGGAGCAGCGGCTTCTTCCTTGCTGAACGGTCTTTCAGGTTATGTCGATATAGGACTCGTTTTACTGTGGATATAGATACTGTTGTACCTGTTTCCTACAGCAACTTCACAAGGTCCTTTGCTGTTGTTCTGGGATTGATTTGCACTTTTCAAACCAAAGTACGTTCATCTCTAGGAGACAAAACGCATCTCCTTCCTGAGCGGTATGACAGCTGTGTGGTCTCATGGTGTTTATACTTGCATACTATTGTTTGTACAGATGAACGTGGTACCTTCAGGCGTTTGGAATTTGCTCCCAAGGATGAACCAGACTTGTGGAGGTCTACAATTTTCTTTCTGAGGTCTAGGCTGATTTCTTTTGATTTTCCCCATGATGTCAAGCAAAGAGGCACTGACTGAGTTTGAAGGTAAGCCTTGAAATGCATCCACAGGTACAACTCCAATTGACTCAAATTATGTCAATTAGCCTATCAGAAGGTTCTAAAGCCATGACATAATTTTCTGGAATTTTCCGAGCTGTTTGAAGGCACAGTCAACTTAGTGTATGTACATTTCTGACCCACTGGAATTGTGATACAGTGAATTATAAGTGAAATAATCTGTCTCTAAACAATAGTTGGACAAATTACTTGTGTCATGCACAAAGTAGATTTCCTAACCGACTTGCCAAAACTCTAGTTTGTTAACAAGAAATTTGTGGAGTGGTTGAAAAACAAGTTTTAATGACTCCAACCTAAGTGTATGTAAACCTCCGACTTCAACTGTACAAATGTTTGTGTGCAGTTTATGCCTATAGATGAAGACCTGGGCCTGTATGCTTGCATACCAAGGCTTAAATGTTTTGCATAATGATAGGTAGCCTGTACTGAGTAAACCTTCCCAGCAACGGCCAGTGTCTTTTCTTTTCACTTGCCTCAGTTGAAGAGAGCTGCTGCGTTTATGAATAGACAATAATTGCACAGTGACGGAAAACACTAATGTTGCTCGTAAAGGGGACACTTAGACTGGTACAATTACCATGGCAGTTTCCAAGACACAAAGCCAGGAAAACACATCATGCACCCACCTCAAGTCATCAGGCTGCTAACCAACAAACACCCAACATACTACTTTTTGTATTTTTTAGCTCATAAAACCACTCTAACCACTGTCATTTGGTCGACTCTACCTAAGAGGCCTAGGATTTTCTAACGCATTCTGGCTTTAAATAGACACTCACTAAGGAATCATTTTTCAATGTAGTGACGTTCGAAAGAGGAATCACAATGGCAGTTAATGAGTCTTTACTGATCAGAGAGTCTGACTTGACTGTACAGTTCTCTCAACGAGTGGTGTCCTAAAGCCTGGTCAATAAATCAACAGGCTATGTTGTTAGAGCTCTGGTTCTTTCATCATAAAGATATAAACACCATGATCCTCACTCCAGATGCCTCAGGGTTCCAGTACTACTGGGATTGGGTCAGAACGGGCATGGCTGGGGTGCAACAGGCACTGAAGCATAGCCTACAGTCCACACACACACACACACACACACACACACACACACACACACACACACACACACACACACACACACACACACACACACACACACACACACACACACACACACACACATACTGTACATACAAACATACCACTGATAAGCTTTGCTTTCATTAACATCGAGAGCCATTAACCATCCAACCTCTAATGAATCATTTCAACACAATAAGGGATTGTTGTTGGAATGGCTCTAGGGTCCTATGTGGAGGGATTTCAGATTGAAAGTGTGGATTTGTATCAGGCAAATTTGTAGCCCCCTCGGGACTTTTAAAAGAACGATAGGCAATCCCCTGTTTTATTAACTACTTGTGTAAATAAAGTTGGTGGTGAAGTTCCTGGATGAATTTAGGATTCAATTACAGTACATCAAGATCCATGTAAATACAAGATTATTGGAAATAGTATAGTAACAAAAGTAATGTTTCAAGATAGAGAGAATTTTTATTCTAATGTCTATGTGCCGGGTTGTTGATGATTTGGAGTCTCATGTTAGTAGATGTTGGTTTGTGCTGATGTTTACTGCTTATTTGGGGAGTCATCATGTGTACAGCAGTCAGGTCACATAACACTGCTTTTCTCTCTCTTGCTCTCTCTCGCTCTCTCTCTCTCTTGCTCGCTCTCTCTCTCTCTCTCTCTCTCTGACTCATATTTCCCATGGTTCCACATTCTGCTGACTCCTTTCCTTTCTCTTCCCGCCCTACTCCCTCTCTCCATCCCTCTATCACCACCCTTGTCTTCTCCCATAGTTTTGATTTATGCTTAGATTATTTCCACTCGTCCTTTTCATCCTCCTCTCTCCCTAATTATCTTAATGAATGGGCATCCCATTCTGACAGGCTTTGTTGGGTTCCCCTTTCTCTTTTTCTCTCTGTTGTGTTGCGTGTTGTTTTTGCTGTGGCCATCCCCAAGCAATTTGTGGGAGAAAAACAAAGAGAAGTTTGTTAGGGCCTCTCCATCAATAGATTATGGTTCTGAGTTTGTGTGTGCGTGTGTGTGTGTGCGTGCGTTCGTGTGTGTGTATGACTATGGACCTGTGCGTGCAATCTTTGTCTGTATGTTTGTTTGTGCACTCTTATGCTCGAGTGTGTGTTCGAGAAACTGGATCCCGGCCACACGGCCTTATGGGAGTGATGAGCGGAGCAGGGATCGGGTAGACAACACTGCACTACATCACTGGGCTCCCCTCCAGAGCACTGAGGCGTATTGGGTTCCCACCCTCCTGTCCGTCACTGACCCAGAGGCCTCATTTAACTGGGGAGAAAGTCCAGTGGCTGGGTCAGGTAATAGTTGCCCTAAATGCAGGTCACTAGCCTGATAACCAGGGGTGGCTGGCAGCTAGCTGGGTCTAGTTCTGGCCTGTCTGGGATGATGCATGTATTAATGGCTGATGGACTGGCTCCATGACAGGGTAGAGGTTGACATGTAGAGAGGTAGAGGTAGACACAGTCAGACAAAGACAAGGGCAGGCAGATATCAGATAAAACCACTGACAGATCCTGGATCAGGACTCTCACTGCTAAGGCAATGTCAGAAATGGAAACCGGATGCCGTAAGGCAACAATGATATATCTATCTGTGTGTGGTGGAGGGAGGGTGGGAGGGAGGGAGGGAGCAGCCCTGAAAGCCAAGGACCTGGTGCTCTGGGCTGGTTTTCTCTACCTCTTCACCCCCCACCCCCTCCCCAGTTGTGTTTTTCTGTTACTCTCTCTGCCTCTTTGTGGTTTTGTTTTCATGGCAAGCTATCTGTCTCTCTCATCAGCGACGAGAGCTGGGGAACTGTCAACAGCCCCAAGGCCCATGTTTCCAAGTAGCCACAGATTCTATTACAACAGAGATATGTCAGTGATACAGGCTCGCTCGCTCCTGTGTGCCCTGAGGTGTGTGTGTGTGTGTGTGTGTGTGTGTGTGTGTGTGTGTGTGTGTGTGTGTGTGTGTGTGTGTGTGTGTGTGTGTGTGTCGCTTTTATGTGTTTTGTCCATTTCGAAGCACCCTATGGAGGCATTTTGAGCTTTGCCCATTTTCCGTCAGTGTGAGTTTGGCAAAGTTGCTGTCGGTGATATGGGGGCATGTGTCATACAATGTCAAAGTTTGACTCCCTCTGGCACTGGCTGCTACTGTATAGGAGGACAAGGTAAGAGATAGCCCTGCCTGGCAAGGGCACTGTGGCAAATTTGTATGGTTTTATAACTACTTCATATGCAGTTCTGATTTTCGAAGGGGATTTTTTGTTGTTGCAAAGAAATGTGTCTTGATAAATGACTGTGTAATTGAATATGTCGAGTCCAACTCAGCAAGTTATGTAAGGAAATGCCCTAATGATTATGTTAGCGATACAATATTTGTCTCATTCCTGGACACTTGTCTTGATGGTTATAAGTACTGCCAGAACCCTGGCACGGGAGGCTAGTGATATGTAAACACTGAATCACAACTACTAGTACATACACTATAAAGGGGTTACTGGGAATTTGATAGTAGCTTACAGGCAACCATTTAAGGTTTAAGACTTGCTGTCCCCTATACAAAGTGATGGGGCACTGTAATCACATTGGTACAGCATTGTCACTCACAGGTGCAACAAAAATATGTTTATGAACCAGAGACAACAATACCATGCACCCACTAGTGGTCAAAATGTTTTTGGCGCTCCAAAGATACGGCACTGTATTAGGTGGGGTGGAATTACAGTACCGTTTGAAATTCAGCAATTATTTGCCCCGCCCACAACATTTTCCCACAATGCACCACCATCTATAGTATGCTGCAGTAAAACGTTTCAGAGTAATAATACCCCAAATTACTGTATAATTTACAGTTTTCCGTTACAGTGGAGATTTACCCACTACTTATTATCCACATTTTTTGGGTACAAACCATGAAAGTACAATGTCTAAGCAGATTCTGAAATGCTTATTCCTTATTTGTCATGATCTTTATAGAGACTTTGATTGTCTTCCAGTGTGGTTTTTGATGGTCAATTATTGATGTGCACCTTTCTTTCAGACATACAATTACACTATTACTAAATCCTGTATCTGCTTCTTTATCCAGAGCACAAAGCATTTGATCTTGTTAAAGCTTATAATTTACAGATTAACAAAAACGACAGAACATTTCACTGTTATGTCAACTTGAATACGGGCCCAAGTGCTTATTATATACACAGAAAAAGTGATCAACCCTGGAATTTAACATACCGTTGTTTTCAAAACCATATCCGTACTACAGCTCCACCCAAACCCACTATTTGTCGTAGAGACAGATGTAGGGGGGTGAATCAGTGATCTGTGAAATATACTATAGGCCTGCGATATGAGCCATAATGCAACAGCAGCTATTTTTGTGGTTTCTCACATAGCAATGAAATAGCTCCTTGTTCACCTTCAACAGAGCTGTGTGTGTGTGTGTGTGTGTGTGTGTGTGTGTGTGTGTGTGTGTGTGTGTGTGTGTGTGTGTGTGTGTGTGTGTGTGTGTGTGTGTGTGTGTGTGTGTGAGGGGGAGAGAGAGAGAGAGAGAGAGAGAGAGAGAGATAAGCTGTGTAGTTGACATCTTGTTCCAGCTGAGGCAATGGCTATAGGCTGTAAGTGAATGGGCGGGTAGTGAGTGAACTAAGTGGCTGATTGATTTCTCCAGCTCTCACTCCTTCAGACCCCGACCCCTCCCCCCCTCCCCTCTGCCCCCCCCCCCCCCCCCCCCCCCCCCCCCCTAAGTACAATGATCCAGGTGCTGATCCCCCCAGAGACAGACTCCCCCCGTTGACCCCTCTGAGCGGAGCCAAAGGTCAGAGGTCAGGGGTCAAGGCAGAATCCTCCCCCTGTCTGTCTGTGTGTTTTTCTCCAGGCTAGGAAGGAGGGATGGAGCGAGCTCTAGGATAATATTGGCCGCTGCCTGTCTGTCCCATATGTAACTGTTTTTCTAATGGCAAGAACAGGATAGTACTCAAATGGATGATGTGGATTTGTGAGAAACAGGACTTTTGGCTGCACTTTAATACCTGGAGGGGCAACAAAAAAAAACACTTTCACATAAGGCTGTAATAATGACTTGTCTGTGTGTGGGAGAAAATTACAGCTTGTTCTTGTATTTCTATTTATACCCATCCTTGTTGGTAATGATATTTGCAGTTATTTGATCCCAGGCATCCATGGTGGATTTAATCCAAAACAAACAGTCAGAATATATGCTAGACAGACTCAGAGCAGTTAGCATAACATAGTATTTGTTTTATTCATGACTTTTGACTGGAGTAAATACTCATCAGTCATGTCCTGAATGAAAACTCAGTTTTAGTCTAGGGAACAGAGGGAGACATTGCTCCGTTGCCTTTTCTCCTCTTGCCTCTAAATCACTTTCAGTTCGCTGTTCCACCTTACTTTAAGTTGCACAAATATCATGTACTTTCACATGGAAATTAAAGTTTGTCTTGGGGTGATTAGTAAATACAATAACTAACTTGGAATATAATTTTGGCCTCTTCTTTTCAGTTCAATTCAGTTCAATTCAATCTTTCTTTTATGTACCTCACGTATCTACAGTGGGTAATCTTATTCTTGTTACCAAAGTATCCCAAAAAATCACATCTTGAATGCCTCGTAGTTCGTCATGTTATAGGAGTAACTTATTTTTATGTGTGCATATGTTTTTGCAGATGTTTTTCTCTCCTTGTATATGAACTTGGGCTGGGCTGGGCTCCCCCACCCAGCCTGTAGTTAGCTCTAGCCGTTCAGCCTGTACTCAGTAAAGCAGCTGTTTTGTTTCAGGTTACTCTCTAACTGACGCTCAGGTATCAATAGCCCTGGCAGCGTTCAGTCAGCCCAGTGTTCAGCGCGCGGTGTTCAGTCAGTACATGGCAGTCTTGCATGCTCACTACAGGAGATCGCTATCATGAATTAAAAATGAGTGAATGCCTCGTAAAGAACAAGTGATATCTACAGTGAAGTGAGCTATCAAAGGGGGTCTAGACTCCAGACAGACAAGGGTTGCGTGCACATTTTTTTATTTCGGTCAATTCCCCCTGTATGAAGTGTAATGACAGGAGCTCAGTGAATACCAGTAGTATGGGAGGAAGTAGAAGAGCGTTCTTAAGGCAGGGGATGCAGCCAGTGTTGATGAGGACTAGAGGAAACAGACAACAACCTGAAAGCACTAACCGGCATCCGTAGACGGACAGCAGACGGACTAATTACAGGCTACACAGGAAAGAGAGAGAGAAGACGGACAGAGAGAGAGAAAGGGGGTAAAGAGAGAAATGGAAGAGGGAGAGAGAACGAAAGAGGCTACTTTACTACTTCCTGCAGGCAGGCAGCTGAAGCTGAGAAGATGCTCCTCTATCCTTTTAATTAGGCCCAATTACAAGGCTGGCCCGCCAGGCCTCATAACACGCTAAGCACCAGCCCCCTTGTGTATGTTTGTGGCTCTGAACCAACTGCTTATTATGGTGCTGAAGTGTTGAGCAACCCCAGGGCCTAGGCTCCAAGAGGGCTTCATGGTTGTCTTTGTGGCTTTCATGAGAACTAAAAGCATGAAAACGGCAAAGAAAAGAACCCTGTTCTCAGCAGTAACCCTCACTGGTTCTCACAGTCAGTTAGCTAGCAAGGGACAACCTCTATTTGTATTTGTATTTATTATGGATCCCAATTAGCTGCTGCCAACGCTACTCTTCCTGAGGTCCAGCAACATGAAGGCAGTTATACAATTTTAAAAACATTACAATACATTCATAACAGATTTCACAATGTGCCCTCGGGCCCCTACTCCACTACCACATATCTACAACACAAAATCCATGTTTATGTGTGTGTATAGTGTGTATGTTATCATGTGTGTGTGTATGCATGTGTCTGTGTCTATGTTTGCGTTGCTTCACAGGCCCCGCCGATCCATAAGGTGTATTGCTATCTGGTTTTTAAATCTACTTTTACTGCTTTTTACTGCTCAGTTACTTGATGTGGAATAGAGTTCCATCTAGTCATGGCTCTATTTAATACTGTGCGCCTCCCATAGTCTGTTCTGGACTTGGGGATTGAGAAGAGACCTCTGGTGGCATGTCTTGTGAGGTATGCATGGGTGTCTGAGCTGTGTGCCAGTTGTTCAAACATACAGCTTGGTGCACGCAACATGTCAATACCTCTCACAAATGTGATGAAGTCAATCTCTCCTCCACTTTGAGCCAGGAGAGATTGACATGCATATTATTAATGTTAGCTTTCTGTTTACATCCAAGGGCCAGCCGTGCTGCCCTGTTCTGAGTCCCTCTTTGTAGCACCTGACCACTTGACTGAACAGTAATCCAGGTGCGACAAAACTAGGGCCTGTAGGACCTGTGCTTTTAAAAAGGCAGAGCAGCTCTTTAATATGGACAGACTTCTCCCCATCTTAGCTACTGTTGTATCAATATGTTTTGACCATGACAGTTTACAATTCAGGGTTACTCCAAGCAGTATTTTGTTGAGTTGTAGGGTTTAGTAAATGATTTGTCCCAAATACAATGCTTTTAGTTTTTGAAATATTTAGGACTAACTTATTCCTTACCACCCATTCTGAAACTAACTGTAGCTCTTTGTTAAGTGTTGCAGTCATTTCAGTCCCTGTAGTAGCTGACGTCTATTGTGTTGAGTCATCCGCATACACAGACACATTCGCTTTGATCAAAGCATGTCTTTAGTAAAGATTGAAAAAAGTAAGGGGCCTAGACAGCTGCCCTGGGGAATTGCTGATTCTACCTGGATTATGTTGGAGTGGCTTCCATTAAAGAATATCTTATGTGTTCTGTTAGACAGGTAACTCTTTAGCCACAATATAGCAGGGGGTGTAAAGCCATAACGCATACGTTTTTTCAGCAGCAGACTCTGATCGATAATGTCAAAGCCATACTAAAGTCCAACAAAACAACCCCACAATCTTTTCATCATCAATTTCTCTCAGCCAATTTGTGTAAGTGCTGTGCTTGTTGAATGTCCTTCCCGACCTGGGCGCGAACCAGGGACGCTCTGCACACGTCAACAGTCACCCTCGAAGCTTCATTATCCATCGCTCCACAAAAGCCGCGGCCCTTGCAGAGCAAGGGGAACCACTACTTCAAGGTCTCAGAGCAAGTGACGTCACCGATTGAGCGCGCACCACTGCTAACTAGCTAGCCATTTCACATTGGTTACACTCACCTCCCTTTTGACCTCCTCCTTTTCCTCAGCAACCAGTGATCCGGGTCAACAGCATCAATTTAACTGTACAGACATTACGTCCATCCCCTCGCCCCGACCTGGGCACAAACCAGGGATGCTCTGCACACATCAACAGTCACCCTCAAAGCATCATTACCCATCACTCCACAAAAGCCGCGACCACTACTTCAAGGTCTCAGAGCAAGTGACGTCACCGATTGAAACGCCACTAGCGCCACCACCGCTAACTAGCTAGCCATTTCACATCGGTTACACGTGCTGAAAGTATGTTGTCAATGTGTTTACAGTAAAATAGTATTGTTTCTAGTCAAACACCATTTTTCCCAAAACTTTACTACGGGTTGGTAACAGGCTGATTGGTCGGCTATTTGAACCAGTAAAGGCTGATTGGTCGGCTATTTGAGCCACTATTTTTAAGTAGCAGAATTACTTTTGCTTCCCTCCAGGCCTAAGGGAACACACTTTCTAGTAGGCTTAAATTTAATATGTGTCAATATCGTCCGCTATAATCCTCAGTACATTTCAATCCAAGCTGTCAAACCCCGGTGGCTTGTCATTGTCGATAGACAACCATCATTTTTTCACCTCTTCAGTTTAGTCACATGATTTCTCAATTTGCAATACGTTGGCCAATCGGTTGTGCAGACAGACTATTTTCCATTCCCTTTGCCTCATCACTCCAACCATACAATTTTTCAATTCCTCATCAATCCACAGGGATTTTTTTTTTTTTGTCATTTTCTTAATGGGTGCATGCTTATTAGTAACTGGGATAACAATTTCATAAATGTGTCAAGTGCAGCATCGGTTTGCTCCTCATTACACCCCACGGACCAAAAAACATTATTTACATCAACAACATAGGAATCCCTACAAAACTTATTGTATGACCTCTTATACACTATATTAGGCCCGTCCTTTGGTTTTCTTTGGTTTTCCTAGATATGGCTACTATATTGTGATCACTACATCCGATGGATCTGGATACTGCTTTCAAGCTAATTTCTGCAGCAATAATCAATACATGTTGACCAATAATCAATACATGTTGAAGATTTCATTCCTGTGCTGTTTTTAACTTCACTGGAAGGTTGACTGATAACCTGAACCAGGTTGCAGGCACTGGTTACCGTTTAAAGCTTTTTCTTGAGTGGGCAGATTGATGAAAGCCAGTCAATATTTAAATCACCCAGAAAATTTCATGACCCTTCTTTCATATGTTAATGTGGGCTATTTGAACACTTTTCTACTGAGATGCTTACTTATTTTTATTGCTTTACTGGGAAGCTTAGCAGAAGTAGATATGCTCATGTTATTTATGTTAGTGCAGGGTGAGCTGCACACAGTGGACAGTGTAAATCTGGTTCAAAGGCACATGATTACTGCATACAATAGTTGTAGGATCAGCAGAGTCATTCGGAACAGTTAGAGGGACATAAATTAGGTTATTTACATTGTGTCTACCATCGCCTCTGGTGTAATGTACATTTGCTGAAGCATTATGCTAACTCTGCGTCACAATGGTAGGGATTAGCTGAGCTGGGCCAGTTTCTCAACGCAGCCTTATAATGCTGTGAAAGGATCCAGGATCATCTACTGTATCATCTAAGTGTTTCAGAGGTCAGTCAGCATATGGATGCAGTTCTTCTTCTTCCAATTATAACTGGATATGTAGGCATATCACATTACAAATAACCATTCCACAATAGTGAAGTGAGAGCTAATGGTTCATGGCTCCCCAAACTACACTCCATACTTCCTCCAGAACACCCTTCCCTCTCCACCCCACTATCCCAGTGTGGTGGAACGACAAAAGTAAACAAGCAAGGGAAAGAAATCACAAAAGGGCATAAACATAAATTACATAGAAGAAAAGACAAAACAACAACAATAAATACATATACAACAAAACATACAATAAATACAAATACAACAAAACTAAAAAACTAGAATTGTCATATGACTGCCAATCAGAATTGAACTTCAACCTTTCCTTTGTCTATGTAGTTAGGCCCATCCCTCTTAAGTCTTGATGTATAATTTGGTCCCACTTGTCAGTAAAATCTTTAGACCTCCCATGTTCCTTTGCAATCCACCCTTCTAGTGTATAATAGTGGTTGACAGTTATTTTGAAGGAATCCAATACTAACATATTTGTTTTCTGAGTTTTAAAAATGAAAACCTTCCCCAGCATAATTAAGACATTGTATAACGTGTTACATCTGTACCTTAAATCACCCATATAACTCTTTGTGGAATTGTGTGAAACAGGGAGTTACCATACTTGTACATTTGTCCAAAAGTTAACCACTATGGGGTATTAGAAGCATGAGAGAATGACCAAAATGCCTGATTATGTTTTGGCTCTTGATGGGTTAATTTCTCTCACTCCAAACACTCACATGCTGTACACACTCACACACACACACACACACACACACTCTATCTCTCTGCTGATGTAACAGTAGTATGTGTGACCTGTCATCTGTGATGGATGTGTCCCCCTGCAGCAGGAACATGTTGTACTTTCAGATCACGTTATGTTGTTCCCTCTACTTTGTTATTCACAAACTCCTATTGCTGGTGTTCCTATTTTGTTTTAGATTGTCATAATAGTCTATTAACTGTGTTGTGTTTGTGTTCATGCGTACTACAATGATTCATTGATAAACCTCAGTTCACAAAAGAAAAATGTCCACACCAGTAGATGCTATTACTGGCTCAGCTCTTAGTAACAGTTCTGGGATCAGAGGATCAGGGGACTGGTTTGGCCTCAGCTCATACAGCATCCCCATGCCTAATCCCAGTCCCCCTGAATACAAGCCACAGTATACGGAACGCCTTGATCATCTTACTAACACTCAAGGCTAGTAGGGAAAGTAGATGCTTTGGTATAGGCAGAGTTATGTCTGCCACTCATCATTGTTCTAGGGTGGTTGGAAATACATGCTATTCAGTCTTTTTCTCAACAAGATGGCGCCGACGGACATGGTAGCTCTGTTTCTTGCTCCTAGCCAGTTTTGCAGTATATATATATATATATATAAAATGAGTTTTAATGACTCCAATATAAGTGCATATAAACTTCCAACTTCAACTTAATATATATAAATATATATATATATATATATATTAAGTTGAAGTTGGAAGTTTACATGCACTTATATTGGAGTCATTAAAACTCATTTTTCAACCACTCTACAAATTTCTAGTTAACAAACTATAGTTTTGGCAAGTCGGTTAGGACATCTACTTCGTGCATGACACAAGTATGTTTTCCAACAATTGTTTACAGACAGATTATTTCACATATAATTCACTGTATTACAATTCCAGTGGGTCAGAAGATTACATACACTAAGTTCACTGTGCCTTTAAAAAGCTTGGAAAATTCCAGAAAATGATGTCATGGATTTAGAAGCTTCTGATAGGCTAATTGACATTAGTTGAGTCAATTGGAGGTGTAGCTGTGGATATTTCAAGGCCTACCTTCAAACTCAGTGCCTCTTTGCTTAACATCATGGGAATATTAAAAGAAATCAAAAGATTGTAGACCTCTACAAGTCTGGGTCATCCTTGTGAGCAATTTCGAAATGCCTGAAGGTACCACGTTCATCTGTACAAACAATATTACGCAAGTATAAACACCATGGGACCACACAGCTGTCATACCTCTCAGGAAGGAGATGCGTTCTGTCTCCTAGAGATGAGTGTACATTGGTGCAAAAAGTGCAAATCAATCCCAGAACAACAGCAAAGGACCTTGTGAAAATGCTGGAGGAAACCGGTACAAAAATATCTATATCCACAGTAAAACGAGTCCTATATAGACATAACAAGAAAGGCCGCTCAGCAAGGAAGAAGCCACTGCTCCAAAACCTCCATAAAAAAGCCAGACTACCGTTTGCAACTGCACGCGGGGACAAAGATCGTACTTTTTTGAGAAATGTCCACTGGTCTGATGAAACAAAAATACAACTGTTTGCCCATAATGACCATTGTTATGTTTGGAGGAAAAAGGGGGAGGCTTGCAAGCTGAAGAACATCCCAACCGTGAAGCATGGGGGTGGCAGCATCATGTTGTGGGGGTGCTTTGCTGCAGGAGGGACTGGTGCACTTCACAAAGTAGATGGCATTATGATGAAATTATGTGGATATATTGAAGCAACATCTGAAGACATCAGTCTTCATCAGTTAAAGCTTGGTTGCAAATGGGTCATCCAAATGGACAATGACCCCAAGCATACTTCCAAAGTTGTGGCAAAATGGCTTTAAGGACAACAAATTCAAGGTACTGGAGTGGCCATCACAAAGCCCCGACCTCAATCCTACAGAACATTAGTGGGCAGAACTGAAAAAGTGTGTGTGGGCAAGGAGGCCTACAAACCTGACTCAGTTACAGAAATGGGCCAAAATTCATCCAACTTATTGTGGGAAGCTTGTGGAAGGCTCCCCAAAACTTTTGACCCAAGTTAAACAATTTAAGGACAATGTTACCAAATACTAATTAAGTGTATGTAAACTTCTGACCCACTGGGAATGTGATGAAAGAAATAAAAGCTGAAATAAATAATTCTCTCTACTATTATTCTGACATTTTACATTCTTAAAATTAAGTGGTGATCCTAATTGACCTATGACAGGGAATTTCTACTAGGATTAAATGTCAGGAATTGTGAAAACTGAGTTTAAATGTATTTGGCTAAGGTGTATGTAAACTTTCAACTTCAACTGTATATACAGGGAACACTAAAATAACACATCCTAGATCTGAATGAATGAAATATTATTAAATACTTATTAAATACTTATTTCTTTGAATGTGCTGACAACAAAATCACACAAAAATTATCAATGGAAATCAAATTTATCAACCCATGGAGGTCTGGATTTGGAGTCACACTCAAAATTAAAGTGGAAAACCACACTACAGGCTGATCCAACTTTGATGTAATGTCCTTAAAACAAGTCAAAATGAGGCTCAGTAGTGTGTGTGACCTCCATGTGCCTGTATGACCTCCCTACAAAGCCTGGGCATGCTCCTGATGAGGTGGCGGATTGTCTCCTGAGGGATCTTCTCCCAGACCTGGACTAAAGCATCCGCCAACTCCTGGACAGTCTGTGGTGCAACGTGGCGTTGGTGGATGGAGCGAGACATGATGTCCCAGATGTGCTCGATTGAATTCAGGTCTGGGGAACTGGCGGGCCAGTCCATAGCATCAATGCCTTCCTCTTACAGGAACTGCTGACACTCCAGCAACATGAGGTCTAGCATTTTCTTGCATTAGGAGGAACCCAGGGCCAACCGCACCAGCATATGGTCTCACAAGGGGTCTGAGAATCTCATCTCGGTACCTAATGGCAGTCAGGCTACCTCTGGCGAGCACATGGAGGGCTGTGCGGCCCCCCAAAGAAATGCCACCCCACACCATGACTGACCCACCGCCAAACCGGTCATGCTGGAGGATGTTGCAGGCAGCAGAACGTTCTCCACGGCGTCTCCAGACTCGGTCACGTCTGTCACATGTGCTCAGTGTGAACCTGCTTTCATCTGTGAAGAGCACAGGGCACCAGTGGCGAATTTGCCACTCTTGTTGTTCTCTGGATAATGTCAAACGTCCTGCACGGTGTTGGGCTGTAAGCACAACCCCCACCTGTGGACGTCGGGCCCTCATACCACCCTCATGGAGTCTGTTTCTGACCGTTTGAGCAGACACATGCACATTTGTGGCCTGCTGGAGGTCATTTTGCAGGGCTCTGGCAGTGCTCCTCCTGCTCCTCCTTGCAAAAAGGTGGGGGTAGCGGTTCTGCTGCTGAGTTGTTGCTCTCCTACGGCCTCCTCCACGTCTCCTGATGTACTGGCCTGTCTCCTGGTAGCGCCTCCATGCTCTGGACACGCTGACAGACACAGCAAACCTTCTTGCCGCAGCTCCTGTATGAGTTGCACTACCTGAGCCACTTGTGTGGGTTGTAGACTCCGTCTCATGCTACCACTAGAGTGAAAGCACCGCCAGCATTCAAAAGTCACCAAAACATCAGCCAGGAAGCATAGGAACTGAGAAGTGGTCTGTGGTCACCACCTGCAGAACCACTCCTTTATTGGGGGTGTCTTGCTAATTGCCTATAATTTCCACCTGTTGTCTATTCCATTTGCACAACAGCATGTGAAATTTATTGTCAATCAGTGTTGCTTCCTAAGTGGACAGTTTGATTTCACAGAAGTGTGATTGACTTGGAGTTACATTGTGTTGTTTAAGTGTTCCCTTTATTTTTTGAGCAGTGTATCTGCAGTACCAGTCAAAAGTTTGCACACACATACTCATTCAAGGGGTTTTTCTCTATTTGACTATTTTCTACATTGTAGAATAATAGTGAAGACGTCAAAACTATGAAATACCACATATGGAATCATATGTAGTAACCAAAAAAGTGTTAAACAAATCAAAATATATTTTAGAGTTTAGATTCTTCTAAGTAGCCACCCTTTGCCTTGATGACAGCTTTGCACACTTGTGGCATTCTCTCAACTAGCTTTATGAGGTAGTCACCTGGAATACTTTTCCAACAGTCTTGAAGGTGTTCTCACATATGATGACCACTTGTTGACTGCTTTTCCTTCATTCTGCGGTCTAACTCACCCCAAACCATCTCAATTGGGTTGAGGTCGGGTGATTCTGGAGGCCAGGTCATCTGATGCAGCACTACATCACTCTCATTCTTGGTCAAATAGCCCTTACTCATGAGGGCCAGTTTTATCATAGCGCTCAATGATTTTTGCGACTGCACTTGACATTTTCCGTATTTACTGACCTTCATGTCTTAAAGTAATGATGGACTGTCACAGCCTTACACAGCCTGGAGGTGTGTTTTGGGTCACTATGTATACAAAAGTATGTGGACACCCCTTCAAATTAATGGATTTGGTCATGCAATCTCCATAGACAATCACTGGCTGTAGAATGGCCTTACTGAAGAGCTCAGTGACTTTCAACGTGGCACCGCCGTAGGTTGCCACCTTTCCAACAAGTCAGTTCATCAAATTGATGCCCTGCTAGAGCTGGCTCGGTCAACTGTAAGTGATGTTATTGTGAAGTGGAAATGTTAAGGAGCAACAACGGCTCAGCCACGGAGTGGTAGGCCACACAAGCTCACAGAATCGGACCCCCGAGTGCTGAAGCATGTAGCGCGTAAAAATCGTCTTTCCTCGGTTGCAACACTCACTACCGAGTTTCAAACTGCCTCTGGATGCAATGCCAGCACAATAACTGTTCGTTGTGAGCTTCATGAAATGGGTTTCC